>NC_047508.1:41887575-42032575 GCF_902827115.2 Pseudochaenichthys georgianus
AAGCAGCACTATTTCCTTGTAGGAAAGTTGCGATAACAGTTTTGCCAATGACGATAAAGAGTCCTTGACAGCCGAAGGGGCCCTGTAGCAGCCCACCACCATGAGCTGTTGACCCTTTGTTACCTCAATATTCACGGCTAAAAATTCTAGCTGTTTACTAACAGATTTGGAAACCATATTAGTTACACAAAACTTATTTTTCACATAAATGGCAACGCCACCACCTTTTTTAGGCCGGTCAGTACGATATACACTAATCTGACACCAAAGAACTGACACAGACGGACCCGACTGTTGCGTCGCCTCCCGTCTCTGCGTCTTGGCCATGTGTCGCACTGGAACACACCGCAAAGACTTCAGCCGACGGCCAAGAAGCACGTACGAACTGCGCATGCGTGAGTGGCAATAACTCTCCTTACCAGCAGGCGGCGGTAGTGTGTATTCGTCATTCAAAAGAGGCAACAACCGGAAGACTGACTGCGTGATAACCGAGAGAAGAAGAACAGACTGCGTGATATAAACAAACAACAAATAGCGTGTGCGTTCCATTTTCCCTCTACAGCGAGAAGCTCACGGGGCTTTCCCGAACCTGAGTCGAGAGCTGGAGTTCAATGAAATCTCAGATTTGCCTTCTTAATCGTTTGTTTGGGTCCCTCACTTCCGTTTTGCTTCTCATGCACTGATTCGTTAGCTGAACAGCCAATCAGAGTGATTTATTTTTGCCGATTGCCTACCGATTCGACATGTAGAATCGGCGGGTTTTCGCCCGCAAACGCGTCGGCCCTCATCGTCGGCCTGACGCCCACCGACGCCGATAATCGGCCTGGTGTGTCCGTGCCTTTAACCACAAACAAACACCTATATGTCAATGTATTTGAGTTCATATGAGGAAGAGTAGAGAGGCCTCCATGTGTAGATCAGCAGTTGTATATACAGTATATCTAACATGATATATGACTGATTGTTGTTTTTAAGTCTCTGTTTTTTTTAAGTCTTGTATTACTGTGCGTTCTTCTTTAATTATGCTCTGTAGGTGTCCTTGAGAGCTTTGAAAGGCGCCCATAAATAAAATGCATTATTATTATTATTATATATCTAGTTTTCATGCTCCCAAAGAACATCTCAAACATGTTTAAACCTACTCGGATACAGCAATGATCTAATGACCTGTAATACAAAATAAATAATTGGTGAATAAACCAATTGGTTGCATAAACCCAACAATGAGCCGCACCGTTGCTATGGTTGGCATGCCCTGTCTTTACCCTTAACTTGAGAATATTACAATAATTGTGGGTGTGAGATACGAAGGGGCAAAGGGTGATCAGACGCTCAAAATACCTCCTTTCGTAAGAATCAAGGCCTTAATCGGAGTAAATTCAAGGAGAAGACAACTTTATTATTCTGCTGACATGCCATGTAACATTAAGGTGTCGTTTAACAACCATTAAGATTTAAAGACACTATTTAATGATGTGGTAAAGTCAAACAGTTTACTCTGAGGTGACCCAGAATGTACACATGTGGTCTTTTGCCTTTGTTTCAGGACAGCTCTGGATTTACAGCTCTTGTAAAAGACCCTCAACTTGAAATTGCTGTGATCTATATGGGTTTCAGTTGCTTTGTTTATGTACAAACACACTTTTAGATCCATATATTGGCACTAGTGCTGCGTACCTGGACTCACATTCAGGTTCAGGTCCGGACTCAAGTCCAGAGGTTCAGGTTCAGGTCCGGACTTATAAGTCCGGACCTGAACCCATGGCTTGTGTCAAGTTGTGTGAGTAACTAAAGTGAACTTATTGTGAGCTAATTATCAATTGAAAATAAACTCATAATCAACTCAAATTCAAACTCATCCGGTTTATTGCGCTCCCTTCCAACTTGTGTCTACATTTCTCTGCAAAGTACAAATGTAAAAAAAAGACTTTTTGCCACTTAGTCTACAAATGACTTATGACAGCACTACAGTGAACTACTACAAAGATCAAACATGTATTTCATTTACCAAACTAAAGTAACCAAACAGTCCCTGAGCTGACTGAGCCTAAATCGCTAAAACGTTGCTGAAAGGTAGAGTGTAGAGTAGACTATACGCATTACACTGTTACACACCTACTATACAGTATAGGCTACACTGTAGTGACTGTACAGTTAGAGTGTACTGTACTGTCTGTACACCATGTCTTTTCTACAACTCTACATGTGTACATTATACAGTACATACTACATACATAGTGATGTACATACAGAAATTAAAATCAATGTTGATATGGCGTAATTTTGAATTAAATACACTATCTAATTTAAATCAGTTTTATTCTGAAAAAACCGGAAGTTCACACTTAACACTTTTATTCTGAAAATTATTTACTTCCGGTTAGCATTAGCATGTGGCGAAATGCTACGTTTTCAAACCGTGAATCGAAGGTGAAATGACATGTGATGTTGTACACTGAGCACACTGGGATTAGCACTCATTTATTGACGCTGAATAACGTTTATCAGGGAATGTTTAAATAACCACAGACACCAGAATATACGTAAGTGCTAGTTTTTTTGAGAGTCCAAGTACCGGTTCCCGACGTTCCGGTTTTAACCGGACTTGAACCGAAACTTTTTACAAGTCCAGTACCGGTTCGGCGTACCGGTACGCAGCACTAATTGGCACTATAAATATCTTTATTGTGAAATATACCCATCACAACACCCAAATACTACGTAAAATATGTGTTTAAATATGTATATTTGTATAACATGTGTCCCCTCTTCTTCATGTCTCTTCTACATCAACATGTGTCCCCTCTTCTTCATGTCTCTTCTACATCATTCAGCATGTGTCCCCTCTTCTTCATGTCTCTTCTACATCAACATGTGTCCCCTCTTCTTCATGTCTCTCCTACATCGACATGTGTCCCCTCTTCTTCATGTCTCTTCTACATCATTCAGCATGTGTCCCCTCTTCTTCATGTCTCTTCTACATCAACATGTGTCCCCTCTTCTTCATGTCTCTTCTACATCAACATGTGTCCCCTCTTCTCTACGTCTCTTCTACATCATTCAGCATGTGTCCCCTCTTCTTCATGTCTCTTCTACATCAACATGTGTCCCCTCTTCTTCACGTCTCTTCTACATCAACATGTGTCCCCTCTTCTTCATGTCTCTCCTACATCGACATGTGTCCCCTCTTCTTCATGTCTCTTCTACATCAACATGTGTCCCCTCTTCTTCATGTCTCTTCTACATCAACATGTGTCTCCTCTTCTTCATGTCTCTTCTACATCAACATGTGTCCCCTCTTCTTCATGTCTCTTCTACATCAACATGTGTCTCCTCTTCTTCATGTCTCTTCTACATCAACATGTGTCTCCTCTTCTTCATGTCTCTTCTACATCAACATGTGTCCCCTCTTCTTCATGTCTCTTCTACATCAACATGTGTCCCCTCTTCTTCATGTCTCCTCTACATCAACATGTGTCCCCTCTTCTTCATGTCTCCTCTACATCAACATGTGTCCCCTCTTCTTCATGTCTCCTCTACATCAACATGTGTCCCCTCTTCTTCATGTCTCTTCTACATCAACATGTGTCCCCTCTGTGGAAAGAGACTCTGAGAGTTTCAGGAACAAAGATTCTCTCTTTTTGTCCTGATCCATTTCTATAAAAACCTGTCTGAAAATGAGCTGATCAGAATCAGCACTTTGGAAACAGAGCTGAAACAGAGGGGATTCTGGGTAATGCTGCAATGATCTGTTTGTTGTTTGGAGCCAAGCACCTCAGAGACATGTTATGTATTTATCTGAGACCTGTAATATATTGATGAAAAACAGTATAAAGGAGAGATTTAAGTAAAAACAGAGAGGTGATAAAAAGATGCACGATGAGAAATTGGAGAAAATGATCCCAGTGGAAACACATGCTGTTGCAGCTGTGTTAGTGATGGGTCCAGCTGGACAAACTGTTTGGGGTCAACAGTTAACTTCTCAAGTTTCTTTTTATTTTATTTTTGTGTTTTGAATCTTTCGGTTAAGGGTTATGACATGCTACTCTTGAACTTGTGCCCGTTCTTTGACATTATCAGGTAGTATATCACACAGCAAGTCCATATGCCCGCTGAATAGTAAATGATACATTACATATTTCAATGTCAAGTAAAACGCACCGAAACAACCCTTAATTTGCTTTCCCTCCTTTGTTAGATGGATAGATGGATGGATGGATAGATGGATGGATGGATTGATAGATGGATGGATGGATGGATGGATGGATAGATGGATGGATGGATAGATAGATGGATGGATAGATGGATAGATCGCTCGCTCGCTGGCTGGCTGGCTCGACTCGCTGGCTGGCTCGCTGGCTGGCTCGCTGGCTCGCTGGCTCGATGGCTCGCTCGCTGGCTGGCTCGCTCGCTCCTCGCTCGCTCGCTCGCTCGCTAGCTCGCTCGCTAGCTCGCTCGCTCGCTCGCTAGCTCGCTGGCTCGCTGGCTGGCTGGCTGGCTGGCTGGCTGGCTCGCCTGGCTGCTCGCTGGCTCGCTCGCTCGCTCGCTCGCTCGCTCGCTCGCTGGCTGGCTGCTGGCCTGGCTGGCTGGCTCGCCTGGCTCGCTCTCGCTCGCTCGCTCTCGCTGGCTCGCTGGCTGGCTGGCTGGCTGGCTCGCTGGCTGGCTCGCTGGCTCGCTGGGTGGCTCGCTCGCTGGGTGGCTCGCTGGCTCGCTGGCTGGCTCGCTGGCTGGCTCGCTCGCTGGTGGCTCGCTGGCTCGCTGCTCGCTCGCTCGCTGGCTCGGTCGCTGGCTCGCTCGCTCGCTCTCGCTGCTCGCTGGCTCGCTGGCTCGCTCGCTGTTGGCTCGCTCGCTCGCTCGCTCCTCGCTCGCTGGCTCGCTCGCTGGGTGGCTCCTCGCTCGCTCGCTCGCTCCGCTCGCTCGCTGGCTGTCGCTGGCTCGCTCGCTCTGGCTCGCTCGCTGGCTGGCTGGCTGGCTGGCTGGCTGGCTGGCTGGCTGGCTCGCTGGCTCGCTGGCTCGCTCGCTGGCTCGCTGGCTCGCTCGCTCGCTGGCTGGCTCGCTGGCTCGCTGGCTGGCTCGCTCGCTCGCTCGCTCGCTAGCTCGCTCGCTCGCTCGCTCGGATAGATATGCTTTATTAATCCCAATTTGGGAAGTTATTTTGTTACAGAAGCAAGAATTAACAATTAAAAATGTAATGAAAAATAGTAAATCATATATACACAATGTAACAGGTTAGGGTTAGGGTTAGATACCTAACCTTAACCCTAACCCACAAAAAACTGAAACTATTACACTATAAATATCTAAATGGCTGATTCATGACCACCTCTTTAAAGTGTATGCATTTTGCAGGCCTCAGTTCAAATTAAGTACATTTATTCAACAAATTTACAAAAATACATTAAACACAGCAGCATATTAATAATAAAACTGTACACTAACAGTGCAGTAAAATAACAATTACATATCTACAGACGGTCACATAATTAATGTAAATATTAACAGTATTTATTAGTGTAAATGAAGTAGTGTTATTATAGAACATTATTAACAATGAAGAATAATGATATTGCACATGTTATATAGCAGCGAGTGTTTTGTAATAATGGTAATGGTATTTATATTGCACAGTTGGTTTGAGGATTTCTGTAACAAGATGACATAGCTGACCCAACAAGTGATGAGAGGAACTAACATGGAAACCAAGCAAAATGCAGAGTAGTCATACAAACACACATTTTAATTCAAATGAATACTGTTTTTAAATTGAATATAAACACATGTGATATTTAAGCTCGTTTGGCTCACTGTTTGTGTTTCAGAACATTTACTGTATGGTTTAGTAAGATGACTTTGACCACGCTTGTTGCCATATGCACCAAACAGCTGTTGGCTTGTTAAACCAAAAGTACACTACAAGTGGTGCAAAGTAATTGAAAGGCTAGCTGATGATGTAAAAAGCATAGTGGAGCCCAAAGCACCTTAACAAAGTGATACTTTGTCAGGGATTAGCTTTTGACAATTGTTTTAAGGATTTCTGTGTCAAGAGGACATCTCACTGTTCAACAAATCACCTCTCTCTGCTCCATATATTCTCTTGATAACTGGACTCAACCAGTTGAGCCCTGAGCCTGTTTTCAGGCCTCAGGCTCGAAAATGAAGGAAACATAAAGCCGTACAAAAACAGAGAAATTACCCAAATCCTTTAATGCTGCAAAAAATAATTTCACAAATAATGCCGCCTTGCAGGAGACATGACTTCTGTGTTTGGAGATCTATCGCAGGTACTTTGTTGTGGAATTTTTACTTGACAAATTACAGACATGGCAGATTTTCACAAGATTAAGATCATAGTCGACCTCTGCAATTATTACAAATCACTAGAGGTCACCAGGTAATACTATCCATGTGTGAATAGGGCTATAAACTCATAAGAGGCAAGATGGAGAAGGAGTCAAGATACACCTACCTACCTACCTACCTACCTACCTACCTACCTACCTACCTACCTACCTACCTACCTACCCATCTATCCATCCATCTATCTTACACAAATACTATCATAGTTGAACCAAATCAAATCAAATTTTATTTTTATAGCACATTTAAAAACGATTTTCGGTCGAGCCAAAGTGCTGCACATGCAGATAATAAATAACACATTACTACCGATGTAAACAGAAGACAATGAATTACAACAGCAAATATAAAAATCAAACACAGGGAAGTGTCATGAGTCGTGCTCTGCTATGATTAGAAGGCCAGGGTGAAGAAGTGAGTTTTTAGTTTTGATTTTAAAACCCCAGGGTCTGGGCCGACCTCACATGGAGGGGCAGAGTGTTCCAGAGCCTAGGGCCAGCCGCTGCGAAGGCTCGGTGCCCTCTGGTTTTTAGCCTGGTTTTAGGCACTACCAGCAGCAGCTGGTCAGCAGACCTTAACGCTCTGGCTGGGGTGTAGCGCTGGAGGAGTTCAGCTATATAAGCCGGAGCCAGCCCATTTAGTGCTTTGAAAACAAATAAAAGGATTTTAAAATCAATTCGGAACCAAATTGGAAGCCAGTGCAATGAGGCCAGAAGTGGGGTGATGTGGTCACGCTTTTTGTGGCCAGTGAGGAGACGTGCCGCTGCGTTCTGCACTAGCTGCAGGCCTTTAATTGAGGCCTGGTCCATACCCACGTATAGAGCGTTGCAATAATCGAGTCTCGAGGTCACAAAGGGGTTGATAACTCTCTCCAGGTCTTTGGAAGATAAAAAAGACTTGGTTTTGGCCAATACTCTTAATTTAAAAAAGCAGGATTTCACTACACTGCTGACCTGCTTGTCGAATTTAAAAGTGTTAGTAAAAGTCACTCCAAGATTCATGACCGAGGGGAGGATGTTTGTTTTAAGAGGCTGGAGGTTGGGGTCCAAAAAAGATGACCTCAGTCTTGCTCTCGTTGAGGTTAAGAAAATGTCTGCTCAGCCAGGACTTCATTTCTGTCAGGCAATCCATCAACTGCTGTAGTGAGTGTTTGTCATTTCCTTTGAGAGGCAGATAAATCTGAACATCGTCAGCGTAGCAGTGGAAGGGAATGTTACGTTTTCTGAGGATTGAACCTAGGGGAAGTATATACAATAAAAAGAGGATGGGGCCCAGGATAGAGCCTTGGGGAACACAAGTAAGAGGGGCCTTTGCAGAGGAGAAGGCACCTAGCTGCACTGAAAAACTGCGGTCTGTCAGGTAGGACCTGAACCATGCAAGGGCAGAGCCTGTGATGCCAGCGGACTGTTCAAGCCGTGACAACAGGATGCTATGGTCCACTGTGTCGAAGGCAGCTGTTAGGTCTAATAGCACCAGGACAGCTGGGCAACCTGAGTCGGCGGCTAGGAGCAGATCGTTAAAAACTCTTAAAAGGGCTGTTTCAGTGCTGTGCATGGGTTTGAAGCCAGACTGAAACTTTTCATGGATTCCATGTGAGATTAAAAAAGACTGCAGCTGGGTGGAGACTACTCGCTCCAGGGCTTTGGATAAAAAAGGTAGCTGGGAGATGGGCCTACAATTTGCGGGAATTGAGGGGTCGAGATTTTTCTTTTTTAGCAGTGGCTTAACCACGGCATGTTTGAAGGCAGCTGGGACGCAACCTGAGCTAAGAGAGGTGTGTATGACTAATAAAATACTTGCTCCAACTGAATCAAAAACATCTCTGAGAAGGCGAGAGGGAATGCTGTCTGAGGTGCAGTTTGTCGGCCGCAGGTGCTTGACAACATCCGAGAGAGAAGTGAGGGATTCAGGCTCAAAGTGGTCGAGGACAGCAGGGCACAGAAAAGGAGCAGAATCTGGGGTAGCACTAGTGTGGGCTAGCCTAAGAGCAGATACTTTTTCAATAAAAAATGTAAGAAACCTATCACAGAGAGTAGTCGATGGCACAACCAAAGAAGCATCACATGGATTTATGATCGAGTTGAGGACATTAAAAAGAACCTGAGGTTTCTGGCTGTTTTTAGAGATTAACAGAGAAATGTGCTCTGTTTTGGCTGCTTTGACTGCCGTCTGGTAGTTGGAGAGGCAAGCACGAAGGATTTCTAGGGAGACATGGAGTTTATCCTTTTTCCATTTTCTCTCTGCACGCCTGCAAGCGCGTCTGAGAGCACGAGTACAGTCATTGAGCCACGGCTCTGAGAGAACTTTGGTGCGTCTAAGCCTAAAAGGAGCAACAGAGTCCAGTATCAGGGTACATGTCGAGTCAAACATGGAGATAAGCTCATCAGCACTAAAAGCACAGTTCACCTCTAATGTACAGATCGGAGAAACATTAAAAACATCAGAAAACTGTGAGGCAGTCAAGGGGTTAATCGAACGCAGACGACGTGCAGGGGCTCGCGACTCGACCCCTGCGGATAGGGATCGAGGTTGTAAACAGAACCGGAAAATGGTCTGAGATATGTGTTGCTGCACAGATGTCATCCACAGATACAGACAGTCCGAACGATAAAACTAAATCTAAAATGTGTCCTTTTTCGTGTGTTGGGCCAGCCACGGACCGAGTGAGACCAAAAGAATTAAAGAGATTTAAAAAGTCCCTAACCAGATGAGATGAACAAGTGATGAGATGAACTGACCTGGAAACCGAGCAATATGCAGAGGTACCAGGGTGGCCTGTCGTTGAGGGAGTAAACCAGATCTGAACCTTTGTCCACGGCATCCTCCAGGGACTCTGTGTGTGGATCCCCAATGTCCACTGTCATCTGAGGCTGTTCATCACCGTCTTTGACCTGGAAGAGAAGCAAAGCCAAGGTAAACAAGGCATTCATTCAACAGTGTTATGTCATCTAACCCCGTTTCATTCGACACCAAGTCCTAGACTTTCTGACGACATAAACATACCATAAAATCAGGGGTGTCCAAACTACGGACCGCGGACCTTAATGACTTAAGTATAATAAACATCTGCTTGTCTTATATTGTACTTCTTGAATATATATGTTCAAATATATTACACAGTATTCATTGTGTTAATAAGCCCACTTTCCCCAATCAATTCAAGTTGAAAACATGTTCTAACAAATCGAAGTTGATAAGAAAAAAGCCCAATAACACATTTACATAACAACCTTGAAATAGACCCTTCATATTTCCTCTTCTTATAAAGCCATAAATATGATGATGTATTATCAGTAATCATTTCAGAGGGACATTGGATTCATCTTCAGCAGCGTGTGTATGTGTTTTAATGCCATTGAACACAACTTTTGATCAGAAAACATATATATAAAGACATATTTGCCGTTTTGGTCCCGTAAAGCTACGTGGTGTGTTGTCTGGGTTTGCCTTCGCTGCCCTGAGTTTTGGTCGCACAGTGATACCTCTAGAATCTGTGGAATCTCAGCTTTAATCTGATATCTTGATTGTGCAGATCTGATAAGTAATAAAGTATTTCTCCCTTGAGTTCTGTGCTAAGTGCGTTAGCATTGTTTAGCTTAGGGCTAATTCTGAGGCTTGATATTACCCTTGTGTTTCGTTTAGCTAAACGTTGTAATGGGGGCATTGGCATGGGGCTCAACTGGATAAGCAATCTGAGGCTTCTGTTTTAAGGAATGAGCTGTCAACACAATAAATGAAACCCTATATGGAGAGCTGTGATTTTTTCTTACAGCATTTTCAAGTATCAAGAATAATTTACCTACATTGGATTGATTTTTCCAACTTATAACTGAACTTATGAGGCAATAAACCTCACCTCTAGTAATAACTCAGTCTTGTGAAGACAAGCATAGCAGAGAAATAGCGCATGGTTTTATAATGGATGTATTTTTTCCTCTGTCCTTGAAACTGAGGGGAAATACTTCTATCATCACTGTGATGCAGAGCTGTTGCTTCAGTTGGGCTGAGATGAGAAACATAAATACTAATCGTACGCAGTTAGTGTGAGTGATGACGAGTGGAGCATCGGTGTGGGTGATAGTGGAGGGCAGGTGAGGTGGACAACATCTCCCAAATCATATGAAGATAGATCGAAGTGGTCCTCCCACACACATACTTTTAACCTTGTATAACCAATGTAATGTTTTATGTGTATGTATATCTAAAGACAGAGTGGAGGAAAATGTCATAGTGCAACATAAATCACTGCCAAGTTCAAAGTGCACAACATCTGTGTTATTGTGTGAATGTGAAATGTAAGGATGTGAAGCTTTGATTGGGAGGCACCAAGTTTGGATTCAAAACCTGTACATTAAAAATACGAGAATGATGGAATAAGAAATGCAGAAGAATAGCTCTGTGGTCTTTAACGCGTTGTTTTTACTATCACTGGTGAAGCTGGTGCTTTGTCGAAGGAAACATCAGTTTTGTCACAGCCTAAGTTGGCAATATTTCTGTTTTACTAACTTCTTTCAGTTCAATTTCACTTCCCACTGACTTCTCCATTCATCAAGACAGCCTCAGCCCGTCTCAGTGTCCTCCCCTCATCATATGCCTGCTCCAAAAATCCATTGCCCCAATTTTGTGATGTGCCTCTTGTTAATAGCTGTCTTTCATTATACCTTAACACTATTTAACCTTGAAAGTCTGAGGTATCCAGTTATATAAATGGTGGACTACGCGACGAGGCCTACTTCTGACTTTCCAGAGAAGGGACTGAAAATGTTTTCGCATAATTAGAAAAAGGCACATTTTATTTTCCACATCCAACCAACCACAACTATCAATGAGATGACACTTTCTTCAGCTCGTAAAATGTGCATGTGCTTTTAATAAAGCCAACCATTCAAGAGGTTATATGAGTTCAATGTGTGCATTAGTGATATAAGGCACTTGACATCAAAGTGTTGACTAAATAACATAAATTATGAAAAGTGTAACTCCCTTATCTTTGAGTATCTAAGAGGCACTGTCGTTAACCTTTCAAACATATCAAAGAACCT
Organism: Pseudochaenichthys georgianus; assembly: GCF_902827115.2. Classification (NCBI taxonomy): domain Eukaryota; kingdom Metazoa; phylum Chordata; class Actinopteri; order Perciformes; family Channichthyidae; genus Pseudochaenichthys; species Pseudochaenichthys georgianus. The sequence goes on from NC_047508.1 coordinate 41,898,975, forward strand.
TGAAACTGGAGATCTCATTGTCAACATTTTCGTCTGGAAAGTAATATTTTTCTTTCCATTTCAATCATTTTTGCTGAGATCAAGCACAGCATAGATCATGGGAGGACATGCATTTAAAGGTTGGTCCTCTGGTCTTTAGGTATGTCACGTAAATATGTTATGGCTTTCCTCTGACCACACAAACATACGTTTTAATACGAAAAGCAAATGTGATATACAAATAAGATCATGATATTAAGCATGCATTAATTAAGCATGCATATGTACATGATAGCGGCACACCCATAATGTATGAGAGAGAAGCCAGGCTGTCAGGGAAGGTGTCAAAATAAACGTGTATACAGATTATTACATTTACTTTTGGAAAGGAATGCCCATCATTTCTAAAAAAGGCTAGATGTGTCTCGATCTGTCTGCGTTGTGTTTTGTCTTGTTTAGATGTGTGTGTGTTCCCTCCTCCCTGTTTTCCTGGTTGTGTCCACCTGGTGCCCCTGTGTGTTCTCCTCCCTCCTCACCGGTCTCTTGTTTCCTTGATTAGTCCTGTGTGCATTTAAGTTCTGTGTTTTCTGTCTGTCATTGTTGGTTCGTCGTTTGTCGGTGTCTGTGTTCACAGGGGAGTGTTCTGCTTATCCATGTATCCTTGGCATAAAGGTATTTTCAGTGTTATCTGCATTTGGGTCCTGCTTGCTTCGCTCACCCGTAACAAGATGTCTACTTTTTTCATTTGTACTTTTGAGCGACCAAATACATTTCATGAGTTTCCTACCTCAACATCTAGATTACATAACAACATTGACATGTATCAGTTGATTCATGCTTACTTTTCTATTTTTTTAAAGGTTTGAAAAAGCAGAGATTGAGGAGAAGGAAAAGGACCGCATGCAGGATTCAAACCTGCAATAGTGACTAGTGCTCTTAATTTCAGTCAATACAAGTGGAAACAATATATACATTAAATGTAAATGTTGACTCAATAAACTTAACATTCAAAATATGTCAACTTGACATCAAAGGGGCCGTTGCTTTTCTGGAGCTTTTATTGCTTTTAAATTGTCTATTGTTGTACTTGTTTTAACACTGAGCTGTGTTACTTTTTGTATGTTTTGTTGTGTTTATTTGCCTGTACAGCATTTTGGTCTGGAGGTTTAAAGTGCTATATAAATAAAGCATAAAAGAGTAGAGGCTGGTCAGTATTGGCCAGAGGTCGCGTTAAACGAATATATTCCGTCTATGGCGGAAAGATCTGAAAGCAGTCCATCATTTTGACGGACTAGAACAAACTCAGAACAGGCCAAAGTGTCCCCGCGGCGAGGCTTCAGACCTAACTATACCGTACAAATCATTGAAATTGAGTTTATGCTTTACGCTGTGGCGCGCTGCTGCGAGGTGCAGAGGGCATGCACAACACGGCATAACACCGGCGCTAATCCCCCCGTTGACAGTTCACGAGCGTGCTCTTCTCTTTATGTTAAGAAAACCAAGGTAATGCTCTTTTCAAAAGCTAAAAAGACACCAGAGCCTGTTGTAGATATTGTAACTACGCAAGGAATAAAACTTGAAGTTGTTGCCTGTTACAAATACCTTGGTATCTGGCTTGATGATTGTCTCTCTTCTAAACTTCATGTCAATAACCTGCTTAAAGAACTGAGGGTTAGGCTAGGGTTCTTCTACAGGAACAAGTCCCGTTTCTCGCTTGAGGCCAGGACAAGGCTCTGTGACCTTTGACCTGTGCTGGACTCTGGGGATCTGGTCTATATGAATGCACCTGCCAATTGCCTGGTCAAGTTAGATGCTGCGTATCTAACCCGATATCACGGCAAGACGTGAACATGTGACGATTTACCATGCTGGGAGACGTGAAGATGTCACGATTTCATCTTCAAACGTGACAGTTACACGGTATTGTTAACCAGTGGAGAAATAACCGGAAATGCCAACCAAATGCTACCCCGACGGTCGGTTGTTATAAGCCGCATTCACACTGCGGTACTTTTCCCACAAAGGTTCATGAGAACTTAGTTCATGCGAACTCTTTAGTTCTCATGAACTAAGTACAGATCGCGTTCACACCAGAATAAGTCCCTGGGGGAGGATTAGGCAAATGAAGCCGCTGACGTCACTTCTTCTTCTTCTGCTTTGGGTTTACTGGCAGGCCGCAACCCACTTCACGGCGTATACTGCCGCCCGAAGTCCCCGGCCGGAAGTCCCCGGAGTTGGGGAAGGCTTCAGTCGAAGCTGCTGGGAGTCCCAGCAGCTTCTACTGAAGCCTTCCGAGTAAATCGCCAGAACGCCGACACCTCCTCATCTCCACCGCTCACATGTTTTATTTTGTGTTGCCATAAGTTATTCTCTCTGCGTTTCTGCGCTGGGCTAATGCTAATGCTAATAATGCTAATGCGAGGATAATAAAATGGCGGCTTCACAAAACTTTTTGGGAGTTTTACGGGGCGTGGTTTGCAATCCGCCCAGCCAATCAGGAATATAGCTCTTTTCTCAAAAAAGCGCCGCTCGAAAGTCCCTGCTCTCGAGCAGGGACTTTCGAGTGGTTCGCATGAACTACTTTTAGTACCGGCTCTTTTTGGTGTGAACGCGATCATGAACTAAGTTCGCATGAACCTTTGTGGGAAAAGTACCGCAGTGTGAACGCGGCTATTGTCAATATTAATATAATAATGATTTATTTTGTAATAGTCACACTCGATTACGCCAATGTTCTTGTTGCCCCAGCTGGTCGACACCTCTTTTAGCAGAAACAAAGGCTACATCCACACCAGATCTACACGCATGGATTAACATCGATTTAATATATTAATGTAGCCTTTGTTTCTGCTAAAAGAGGAGTCGACCAGCTGGGGCAACAAGAACATTGGCGTAATCGAGTGTGACTATTAAAAAATAAATCATTATTATATTAATATTGACAATAACAACCGACCGTCGGGGTAGCATTTGCTTGGCATTTCCGGTTATTTCTCCACTGGTTAACAATACCGTGTAACTGTCACGTTTGAAGATGAAATCGTGACATCTTCACGTCTCCCAGCGTGGTAAATCGTCACATGTTCACGTCTTGCCGTGATATCGGGTTGCATTTTTGACACATCCCTTCTAAGAGTGTGTATACAAGGGCTGGTTTGCCTTCACTAACTGTACGGCGGCTCAATCACTGCTACATTTTTATATATAAAGCCATGTTAGGGAAACTTCCGTCCTACATCTGCTCCCTGATCTCACGGAGAATTGCAAGTGGCTACTGCCTGAGGTCGCATGCTGTGTTTATTAAAAAAGAGATCAATGGTCTCAATGGGATTCACCTGCATACATAAAGGTTTGAAAGCTGTATTGTATTTGTGTTAGAAATGTTTGTTTAAAGTTATTCAAGTATTTGCAAATGTAGTTTATATTTCTGTATCATTAAACACACATATATTGCTACTAGAGCCGGGACTCGATTAAAAAAATGTATCTAATTAATTAGAGGCTTTGTAATTAATTAATCGAAATCAATCGCATTTTTAATCAAATATACATATTTGACCTGAGAACAGTGAGAAGCCATTCTCACATGGATTTGACTCCAGGTGGTCGACAGTCGAGTGCAGTCCAGTGAGCCAGGGAGCTGGTTATTCTCTCAGACGTGGACTGACTCATCCTGGCCCTGAAACCAGTCATCTGGCTGAGTGTGGGTTGGGTCAGGGTGTGGGGTGGATCAGGGTGTGGTTCCTTGCACTCGGAGTCGGGCTAACGTCCACGCTAGCTGCTACATGCTTTGCATTTAGGTGATACTTTAGGCTTGATGTGCTGCGGTGATATGCACATTCTTTTTTGCATAATTTGCACACAACCGTGCTCTTATCGACGCTTCCATCCGTCCGTTTTTTAAAACAAAATGTCCCATCCACGGGGCCGACCAAAGCGGTCTCATCAGCTTGTTCGTTCATGTTTGACTATTGATCACCGTGGTTTGTTGTTGTTTGAAGTCCCATGCTGAAGTCGTGAACGTTAGTTGGTGCTCCAGTATAATCGGTACGCCTGAAACTCATCCAGTGAGAAACGTTCCGCTGTGCAAAAATAAGTGCGATTTAAAATGCGTTAATTTTTTTAACGCGTTAATTTGTGTGTAATTAATTAATCTTAATTAACGCGTTAAAGTCCCGGCCCTAATTGCTACTATTAAAACCTGCATCAGAATCAGAATCAAGTGTATTATGTTTACACATAAAAGGAATTTGCTTTGGTATCTGGTGGTGCGAACAAAAACAATCTAAAAGAATAAGTTAGAAATTGCAAAGTATGCAAAAAAAGAAATATATAAGGATAATACAAAATAAGTATTTGTAAGAAACATTTTAGCATTGAATAAGGATGCTAAAGACAAGTAGTACACCAAATGTAACCATACACATAACCTTAAAGCTGAAACAACAAAAACAGAGTAAACTTTGCTTTGAGACCCGATTTAGTCACATCTGGCTTGAAATTGGCAATGTCTCTGTGAAGCATGGCACCCTGATCTGTGCAGGGTGTTCAGGAATGAATTTGACATCCTTTGGAGGAATGTGAGAGCTGTTAATGAGGGATGTGAGCAAACGGATGAATAATAAGACAGAGTGATCCTGCTACCTGATATATGTGAGGTCAGGGGCTATCTTCAAATACTGAGGTCATCTCCTTCTTCAAACAAGCGACGGGTGACGGGTGACTCATCTCATATGTAGATAAAACATCAACCTAACATTACTATGCATTCCATAATCAATACGGCACACTTTCTGACTTCTGTATATATATTTTACATTACTTGTTAGTCGCTTTTATCCAAATCTAACATACTCAATACTGACGGCAATCCCCACAGGAGCAATTTGGGGTGAGGTGTCTGAGGGACACAACGACATGCTGACTGCAGTGGGGTTTGAACCTGTGACCCCCTGATCCAAACACCTACGGACAACCCACTACGCCACACGCAGAGGCAACACGCCTCTGTGTATATTTTAAACGGTATATTACGTGACCATTTGGCTGTTTTTAAATGCAAAGGTCAGTCCCCTCTTAACAGATTCCACATGGGACCGACCAGTGCCTAAAGGGCTTGTAAAATGTGTCTATTTGAAGTATCTGACACTTCAAATAGACACATTCTCAATAGTTTTTTACCTCCCCTTTTAAATGTGGAAGTGGTGGGAGAGTTAGTATTGACATTTGACATTTGACATGGCACTGTGAGGACACGTGTGTAACAAATGTGGCATCTTCTAAGAAAAACATGGTCATAGTCCAAAAAATGCTTGGTTTAAAAGGAGTGTAAACAAATAATTGTTCAGACCATTTCCTCCCACATCATAAAAAACACTTTGATATCAGCTTCAATAGACAGAAAAGCAGTTAAAGATTAAGAAGAAGATTAAATGTGGGATGTGGGTTGGAAGAACACCCCTCACCAAAACTCAATTTAAACCCTGGACGAAACAACAACAATAATTATCTCAGCCTTATTTGGCCCTTTAACCAAATTGAGGATTTATTAAGTTTACCTGTTCACCAAAAATATCCCTGCAATAATAATAAAATGGCTTTTAAAACCCAGCTTTAGTAATGATGTTTATCAGTGAATGGAGCATTGCAGTCAAAGACTAAAACAATTACGAGTTTCCACGTCAAAGGTATTCTCCGTCACCAGAGATGACACGAGGCTCAGTCAAATGTGCACTATTATAGACTTGTAATGTTGTGTTTTGTTCTTCCTCTCATTCCATGTATCCATATTAAACACTCCAACCAGCAGACAACACTAAATCTTTTCTAGTCATTGCACATCAAGGTCCGACAACCAGAGACACAGCCACATGCTGAAGCTGCTGCTCTGAACAGTCAGTCTAACATTCAGGTCTCACTTCAAACAAGAGAAATGCCTTGTTATACGCATCACTATAGCCGCGTTCACACTGCGGTACTTTTCCCACAAAGGTTCATGCGAACTTAGTTCATGCGAACTCTTTAGCTCTCATGAACTAAGTACAGATCGCGTTCACACCAGAAAAAGTCCCTGGGGGAGGATTAGGCAAATGAAGCCGCTGACCTCACTTCTTCTTCTTCTGCTTTGGGTTTACTGGCAGGCCGCAAACCACTTCACGGCGTATACTGCCGCCCAAAGTCCCCGGCCGGAAGTCCCCGGAGTTGGGGACTGGCTTCAGTCGAAGCTGAATCCCCCCAGACCCCCTGCAGGGGTTGGGTTTTCACCATGTCACTCTTTCACTTGTGGGGAAATTGCAGGATTGGCTCCAGGTCGCCCTTTTTATTTACTACAAGACAAATGTGCCTTTTTATTTGATACAGTTCAATTTGGATTGAGACAGGGAAATAATCTAAACCTCACGCGTGGCGTTTCACTGTCAAGGGGAGTGTGTATGTAATCACATTGCAAATACTGACTTGAGCCCCACCATAGATTACCCAACAAAAATACTCTGGAGCCGCAACTGCCGACCCGTATTGCGCATGCGCAGATCTAAGATCCAGTAGAAACGATAAAAAGTAAAAGTCTGCTGCTTATTGTTCTACTAGGCCAACATAGAGTCAAAGAGTATATGAGAGTGAGAGTGTGTTAATTAATATGTTTGGCAGTTTGGAGTAAGTCTGTAGATTTGTTTTTGTGTGTGTTTCATGTATAAGCCTCTCGCGATAATTCATTTTGTTGGATACATTTTCCCAGAAATTATTGCGATAAACGATAATATTGTCGGCACCGTTGTATGACCATTTTAGACCCCTGACATCATGATAATATATAATAATAATTCAAGTACATCCTTTCAAACTGCTAGTCACATCCTCATGTGGCAATTTACAGTTCATTTTTATTTATCGATCCTGCTATTGTTTAACCTCTAAATAATTACATTCAATATATTTTAGAATTGACAGGAATTATAACAGATTATAATTAATTTCAATACATAAATTAAAAAAATATGAGTATTTAAATAAAATCAAATAGATGTAAATGCTTAAAAATAAACTCTACCATGATTCATTTCTGTGAGTGTACGATGATTGAACTAATTGCTTATCGCAACAGGCACACAATAAAACAGTGGAAACAAACATGTGTTTGACTTTCATTAGTGAATGAAACTGTGTGTCCTTTATAGTCTGTGTCCAATATTGTGTATTTGCATATAATGTATATATATCCTATATATATGCTAAGGTCCCGCTGCTGACACGATAGCAGTCATTTCGTGCGCATATGTGTATTTAAACCCATGATATCACAATCTCACTCCAGCCAGGTGCCCAAAGTTGGCAACCCTGGTGTAAAGTTGCTGGGTCAAATTTGTAATACTAGGTCTCACTCACAGCCTCTTGTTATTAGCCAGCTAATAAATACAACCACATACACAAAGAAAATCTGCAATTTCAACATGTCCAAGCATCCTGTATCATAGCCATGCTAATAATGTTTCTAATAAACCAAACCGTTAGTAAATCAGTCAAGATTTCAGAGAGTTAAGAGTATTTTTGTGCAGATCACTCACCTTACAACAGCTACCATAACGCGAATCAGAGTAACTGTTGACTGTGGCAAAATGGCGGCCGGTCAGCTACGCTGGAAAATCTCCCATGAGCCATCTAGTGTTTATATATATCTATGGGTGCAGTGACGCGTCCTAAAACCCGGAAGTAAGTTTCGCTCGGATTGCCTCGACAAAAGAGCAATGGGATTTCTCCATAGGATTTTGGAAAATAGCTCGAAATAAGGTCTGTGGAAAACGAACCTGTTAGATAAATGCACGTTTTGTTCAGCCGGATAATATCCACATGTCTACCCTACTTTTATTATTTTCGAATCATAAATCTAAACGATAGATTTATGATCGATAGATTTATGATCGATAGATTTATAATTAGCATAAGTTCGTTCATGATGGCTCACTTCAGTGATAGTGATGACATCGTTGCGAAATTATTAACCGAGTCATTTTCAAGATTCAGTTACAATGATAAACTGGAGTGGCAAAGGATCAGCTGAATGACCCGCAAGTGCTTCATCCAAAAGGACAGGAGGATGGACTTTGTGTTTCAGTGATTTATCATCAAAGGTAGGCCTAAGTCATTTTCAATGTGGGCCTAGGTATAAAACTCACGGCTCGCCACTGCTACGATGTGTCTGTCTCACACAAGAGTCGCGTGATGGAGTCATACGGTGCAAATGTGGGCCCATCTGCATCGCATTTCCTCTGTCTTTGATTTACTCTCTTGTCATTAAGTTCTCAGCAGGTTGTGAACACACATGTTTGCTTTAGTGACGGCTGCACGGCTAATTGCTGCCATCTAGTGGTTATCTACCTGCACTCGTAACAAGAGAGGAGGGCATGACAGTAGAAGCTCTGACTACTTTTAAATCCAGGCTGAAGACTTTGCTTTTGCCGCTGCTTTTAATTGAACTATTCACATCTTGCATCTTGTATGTCCTTTTGTTGTTCTGTTTATGTTTTTATGTTTCATGTGGAACTACTTGAGCAGGTCTCCCTTGAAAAAGAGATCAATGATCCCAATGGGATTCATCTGTATAAATAAAGGTTTGAAATTAAATGAAATGCATATACCTGTGTAAGGGTGCATTCACACCTATTAATCCGCTCTCTGGTGAGCACCAGACGACAGTTTGTTACATTGTTTCAGGGCCGTATTCACCATATACATTGGGGGGGGACACATCCCCCCCAATATTCAGATACACTCAAAATGCCCCCCCCCCCCCCCAATAAATAGCAAAAAAAAAAACGTTTTGATTTTTTGATTTTGTAATTAAAATAAGATTGCTATTCTATGAGTTCTTTATTTTGGTTATTTGTATACTTGAAAATCTATATTTTCTGTTATTGTGAACTTCACCAAAATTATATTTCTTTTCATATGTAAATTGGTTCCTTATTTTGTACCCGGGGGTGTATTTAGCTGTTGCACGTCTGAGTCCACCTTCAGTTAGCTTGATGCTCCAAGCAGGTCAGTCATGTTTTAATTTGCCCTCCATCAGTTCTGGTATCTTTTCTAGTGAGCCCTAAAGTAATCTATATTATTGTATTTCGTAATAGTAATGTTAATGAACCCTCCGGTTTAGCTTCTTTGTGTAATTAACTTGTAGTTCTGATGTTAAAACCGAACTTTTCAGGAATAGTAGCTAACTAGCTGTGGGCTAGCTGCTTTCAGTTGTTAGCCAGGGTTTGGCGGGCTAGTGTAAGCTATGTGGAAAATGACGGTGTCGTTTTGGATGTAATCCAATAGATATTTATTCATGTGGACTATTTCTATTTTATTTTGTAATTTGTAGGGTGTGGAAAGATTTAAAACTGTGATGTGTGACACCTATGGAATACCAAAGGTGCCAGAATTAATTAAATAATAAATACTCTACAATTATCGTCAGAAGTGTGCATCATAGCTTGTGCTAGCTTTAGAACGCTCAGAATTGCTAATAAACATATTTAATTATCTTATATCCAGCGCTGCTGACCCGTATTCATCACATCAGCAACTGCAGATCGCCGAGGTCAAGCTGTAAGCAAGAGGAAGGGTGGCAGTGACATTAGACAGTTTTTTGGGCAGCCTCAGAAAAGAAAAAAAGTAAGTTAAGAGCAGTGAGAAAGTGAGTATTGTTACCAGTCAGATAGCTTGTTTACTGATAATATTTCTTCCATGTTCACTCTGGTGTGTTCAGAGTAAAGAGAGAGAGGGAGAGAGAGAATGTGAGCATGGCGACCAGACAGGGAGAGTGTGCGCTGGTGACATGGAGGTAAGTCAGAAAGGAGCTATATTGATGGTTAAGACGGAATAATGACAACATAGCAGTCTAATGTTAATGTTAATTTAAGATGAGATCATCCTCATATGTATTTCAGATAATACCATCAAGTAGGGAGAGTGAGTTTGACAATGAGAGAGAGAGCAGCCAGGCAGGCGAAAATGAAGGTACAGGACAGGAAGGGGAGGAGCTTGGACTTTGCCCAAATCATCCAAATGTGAAAGTCATACCCAGTCAAACCCTATCAAATAGAATACTCTACTTTCAGGAGAAGTGGTTTGAAGATCATCCATGGCTCCATTACAGCCCCTCTGTAAAAGGGGCCCTCTGTTTCTATTGTGCTAAATACTTTGCAGCACAAAAGTCTAAGCTTGCGTCAAAAGCAGATTGCAGGTCTCCCTTGAAAAAGAGATCTATGATCTCAATGGGACCAATCTGGTTAAATAAAGGTTTGAAATGAAATGAAATGAAGATTCAGCATTTGTCAAGACTGGTTTTAACAATTGGAAGAAGGCACTGGAGAAATGTAGTGTGCATAAACACAGCAGTGTCACAAATTAGCTGTGATGACTAGGATTCAGGAGCCAGAGCCTGTTAATGTGCAACTTTCACGTGAGCTTGAAAGACGGCAGCAACAAGCAAGAAGAAATCTGAAGAAGATTGTTGAGGGTGTGAGGTACTTGGCGCGGCAAGGTCTGGCTTTTCGAGGCGATCAGAAGGAGAGTGGGAATTTAAGCCAGCTTCTAAAGTACAAGGCAACGGGCGATGCAGAGCTGACCTCCTGGCTAAAAGGTCCCCTCGATTTCACCAGTCCGGAATTGCAGAACGAACTGTTGAAGGTGATGGCCAATACAATCATCAAAGAAATTGTGTTGGAAATAACATCAATGCCAGTGGTCCAGTTCGCAATTATCATTGATGGCACCCAAGATATATCAGGAGTTGAGCAGGAGTCAATATGTGTGCGCTCTGTACATGTAGATGCAGATCTACAACCAAAGGAAGAATTCCTGGGAATCTACCAAGTGTCATCAACAACAGGGAATAATATAGCCAAGATGGCATGTGATGTGATGACGCGCCTACAGCTTCTTCTGTCTCAACTCCGAGGACAAACTTATGATGGTGGCTGGACGATTGCAGGGAGTACAAGCCATTTTAAGGAAAGAACAACCGCTGGCTGTGTATTGTCACTGTGGTCCCCACTGCGTGAAATTAATTACGCAGGCTGCCTGTGCTCCACAGGCAGCCACTAGTAAGAGATGCAATGGGTCTGGTCCATGCATTGGGGGGCTTCTTTAATCAATCTGGCAAGTTCAAGTTGATTTTTCAGAATATCGCAAAATCAGAGCATGGTTCAACTTTCACCTCATTGAAGCCTCTCTGTCCCACCAGGTGGACTGTACGTACCCCTGCCACCGGCTCAGTTCTCAAGCAGTATGAGTCAGTGCTAATGGCCCTTGAAGAAATGGCATCATGCAGCTTACCTGAAACTTCAGCCAAGGCCAATGGTCTTCATGGAACATTTCTTAAAGGGAACACTGTGCTCGGCCTTTTAATGGCTGAAGGCTCCAAAATGGTGGAATGAGCTCCCCATTGACATCAGGACGGCAGAAAGCTTACACACCTTCCGGCGCAGACTGAAAACTCATCTCTTTCGACTCCACTTCGAGCGATAGAATTACTAACTAAGAACTGCTAACAGAGCACTTAATAAAGGACTGGCTTATCTATAGCCAGTTGAGTAGCACTTGAAATACTTGGCTCTATGAAACCTGATGTACTTTATGATTCTGTTTTCTTCAAGGTTGTGTCTTCCTGGTCGAATGTACTTATTGTAAGTCGCTTTGGATAAAGGCGTCAGCTAAATGCAATGTAATGTAATGTAATGTAAGACCTGATGGGGGATTTGGAGTGCCTGAACACCTCCCTGCAGCTTAGGAAACAGACCGTTTCAGGCATGTCAAAACAAGCATGCAGGTCAAACGAAAGGAGGAGCATTTTGATGTATTGTTCTCAAAAGCAACTGCTGTGGCAACAAAGTTGGACCTACAACCAATTCAGATCCCTCATGTCCGCAAACCTACAAAGCGTTACACCGGTCAGGCTTCAGCCCATATCCATCCCGATGCCCAGTCCTTGTACAGAGTCCAATTCTACAATGCCTTGGACACAGTGAATACTCAATTCATAGAGAGATTTGAACAAGCTGGATTCCACAAGCTGCAGCAGCTTGAAAATGTGCTGCTACACGGAGACATGGACAAGGTGGTAGAAGAGTATCCTGAATTGAATTCAAGACTACTGCAGGTGCAGCTGGCCATGTTTGGGGCTAATTACACCTATGAAACAAGCTCAGATGTTGCTAGCATTATTCGGGAAATGGTGCCAGAGGTGAGAGGTCTCTTCGGTCAGGTGGAAGCTTTAGTAAGGCTTCTGTTGGTCGTCCCTGCCTCTTTTGCAGAGGCTGAGTGGAGTTTTAGTGCCCTGAGGAGGCTTAAGACATGGCTTAGATCATCGATGAGTCGAACGAGGCTGAATAATGTGGCCATATGTCATGTGCACCAGAAGAAACTGGACAGACTGGACCTTGAAGGAATATGCCAGTCTTTTATCAGTGCCAACGATAAGCGCAAAAAGGCTTTTGGGTCCTTTACTTGAGGGTTGGGCTTTTTGGGCAGGTGTCTGGGAGGAAGTTGGGGGTCTTTTTGATTTTGAATGAGCGGCAAGCAGCTAGTGCGAGTCATGGCTGTAAAACAAAAGGGCAATTAAGTGTTCCTGTTTCTACTGAAATTGCGTGGCACAGACCTTTCTATGGATTGAAATGCTTTAATGTGATTATGGTTATAGTTGTACTTTATTCATCCCTAATCTCTGCCATTACAAACAACACAACAAGAAAAGCTAAACTAGATAAAATAGGGCGATGTAATACAATGCACAATTAGACATTATGGTAAAACATTTTGACCTGTTTTTCAGGTCTCAGGCTCGAAAATGACATTCCCAGAACAAATGACTATATCTTCAATTCTAAATGGGGTAAATTAATAATCTTTTTTCTCAAAGCAATGATGAACCTGTGAGTTGGATGTAGAAAAAGTCAGAATCAATATAGATGTTTTTTAAAGTAAATTCAGATTGAACATAGTAAAACAATGTAAATGATTGTGTCCGTGCAAAAAATAAACCATTACTTATTGTGAAAACCACCCTTGAATGATGGGATAGTAGACTAAAAGCTTTAGGAATCCAAACTATAACATATAAATACCCTGTATCAAGATTGATGCAAAACAAGTATTTCCAAGGCACACCTTTATATGATCATTATAGTTATACAAAATAAGAGAATAACAGAATAACAGGTATAAAATCATTCCAACTCATACTACAGTTTAAAAAGGGAGTGATTTGTAAAATATGCATAACGAAAAAGTAAATCTGTTCAGTTCTGTTTCACATGGGTGTTGTTGAGATGTATCCATAGATTTAGTCCCTAATGTTGCTCTCAACGTGCAGCAGATTGATGCTTTTAACTTCAACATTTAAAAACAAATCTTCCCGGGGAGCATGCCCCCGGACCCCCCTAGAGGAGGTTAGGTCCCCCGCCCGCCCACACCCCCCGTCAAATTGTCCCACCCACATTGAGGATGCTTCCTACACCCATGCCTGAGACACAGTTTCATGACTATTGTTGTGTTTTGGCCCCACAGGCAGGGGCATGGGGTTTAACAGGTTTTAAAGTATCCAATGTGTTAGTGATTTTTTATGTATTTTCCTTTAGAATGGCAGGAAATTAGTATTCAAATTTGTATTGAATTTTTGGTCCCCCCCAATGTTGACTCCATGAATACGGCCCTGCATTGTTTCATTTTTCAGAAGGTTCGGTTTCACACGGGCAAAACTCAAACGGGCTATAAACTTTAAACACAAGTCATGTGCACGGAAATGAAGTTCAACCATTGGTCAGACATTAAGGGGGTAAAAACGCAAATCCCGGCAATTTCTCCCGGAGCCTCCGCCATGGAGCATCGGCACTTTCGGCATGTTATTCTCATGCTGCTGTTAGTCTGGAGATCAACAGACACTAGCGGCACGCGCATATGATTATATCATCAGACAACGTCCGTTAAAAAACATTATAACACATATAATGAGAGACGTTCGCAGTAACGGCCCGTCCACACAGCGGCGTGCGTTGACGCTTGCCGGCGGGCGTGTCTGAAGCTCGACCAACAACCAATCACATGAATCTCCCGCCCCTGACACACAAGCAGCGGTTTGATTGGCTAGAGCTTGTAATGGCATATGATTCGATTGGCTGTTGAACATTGCTCAACTTTTGCTGCGAGACACGCCAGCTACGCTCCACGTCACTTCCCACGATGCATTTCGGCTAAAAGTGAAGTCACCCCATTCAAAGTGAATGGGGAAGCGTCAACGCACGCCGCTGTGTGGACGGGCCGTAAGGAGGGTGTTTCACCGACGACAGGTGTTCTTACTTTTATGTAGCTGACGGAGAATTGTTACTTTACACGACACTGTTCAACACTTCATTCTGCTTTACTCTTTAACTAAACAACCGCGGATGTCTTGAAAGACTCGTTCGCTAAAGATTTTGAAGATATCCGCGTTCTTGTGACACGTAAATACTACGCTTCCTATGTTTTGGTGCGGACTGCTTTCACACCAGCGATGAACCGCACTAAGCGGCTAAACGCACCAGGGTTCGATTCAACCGGACTATACAAGGCAGGTGTGAACGCACCCTCATGTTTAATTATATTTGCTTTTTAATGTTTGAATTGCCTTGTGTTCAAAGGTGCTATATAAATAAACGTGCCTTGCCTAGAAGGATTAACATAATTAATAGTGGACCGACCGTCTCTAGTTCACCGAAATTACAAAAAAAAAAGCGTATTGTTTGCTGTACCAAAATACTATATTGTTGTTTGTTAAATTACTTTGGCGATTTAACAAAAGAACTTGCCTGTCCAAAAACCTTTCCCTGTGACTCTGGATACTCAACAGACCTCTTTGTGAACTGTTCAAATTGGAAAAACTTTCTATGAGAGAAAAAGTCCCCATGAAAACGTTTAACAGTATTGTTTGTGAATTATCCATAAAAATGTCACTGTTTCTGGAATGACATATGTGTGATGATAGAAGCGGTTGGCTCTTGCAGTTGGATAATAGTTGGATTGATAAATCTCACGAGCCTCTGGGTGGACGACACGGACCACGATTTTACGATTTGCTTGGCTTGATTCACTCGAGACATGTTATCCCCGCCCCCCCCTCTTTTTCTCCGTATGCTCTGTCATAACTCTAATGTGCTGTAACACTTTATAAAAGGCAATACTTCAAAAATAAATAGTCTCCATGGTGTCATACGACCAGGGAGGGAAAAAAATGTTGGTGTGTGATTTGGGGGAACTACAAAGTAGCATTATAAGCATTGAAAATACACAGTAATACATTACATCTGTGTATTCAAAGTCACTACAAAGAATTTTAGCAGTAACATTTTTGAACATTTAGAAATGTGTGATGAAATAACAATTCAGAGTGTATTTTAATGTTGTATGTAGTCTTGGTGGAGGTCTCACTCTGTCAGTGGGACTGTAAGTGCTGTGGTGTTTACATCTAAATCCATTCTTTGTTGGGTTAATTAATACAATGTAGTTTGGGTTGTATATTATAAGAGTACACTTTTACCCAAGGGCAATATTTTGTGGGATTATACTAAAATGCAATTGTTGCTTTCTCTCAATCTTGGGTGCTGTGACTGGTCTCCTTTGATGCTATTGTTAGGCATATATTACAGGTCTCAGATATATCCGGAACATGTCTCTGATTGGCTGACACACCAAACAGATCATTGCAGCATTACTCATAATCCCCTCTGTTTCAGCCCTGTTTCCAACATGTTGATGTAGAAGATACATGAAGAAGAGGGGACACATGTTGATGTAGAAGAGACGTGAAGAAGAGGGGACACATGTTGATGTAGAAGAGACGTGAAGAAGAGGGGACACATGTTGATGTAGAAGAGACGTGAAGAAGAGGGGACACATGTTGATGTAGAAGAGACGTGAAGAAGAGGGGACACATGTTGATGTAGAAGAGACGTGAAGAAGAGGGGACACATGTTGATGTAGAAGAGACGTGAAGAAGAGGGGACACATGTTGATGTAGAAGAGACATAAAGAAGAGGGGACACATGTTGATGTAGAAGAGACATGAAGAAGAGGGGACACATGTTGATGTAGAAGAGACACGAAGAAGAGGGGACACATGTTGATGTAGAAGAGACACGAAGAAGAGGGGACACATGTTGATGTAGAAGAGACACGAAGAAGAGGGGACACATGTTGATGTAGAAGAGACACGAAGAAGAGGGGACACATGTTGATGTAGAAGAGACACAGAGAAGAGGGGACACATGTTGATGTAGAAGAGACATGAAGAAGAGGGGACACATGTTGATGTAGAAGAGACACATGTTGATGTAGAAGAGACACGAAGAAGAGGGGACACATGTTGATGTAGAAGAGACACAGAGAAGAGGGGACACATGTTGATGTAGAAGAGACATGAAGAAGAGGGGACACATGTTGATGTAGAAGAGACACATGTTGATGTAGAAGAGACACGAAGAAGAGGGGACACATGTTGATGTACAAGAGACATGGAGAAGAGGGGACACATGTTGATGTAGAAGAGACACGAAGAAGAGGGGACACATGTTGATGTAGAAGAGACACAGAGAAGAGGGGACACATGTTGATGTAGAAGAGACATGAAGAAGAGGGGACACATGTTGATGTAGAAGAGACATGAAGAAGAGGGGACACATGTTGATGTAGAAGAGACACATGTTGATGTAGAAGAGACACGAAGAAGAGGGGACACATGAACGTTAATAATGCTTCAAGCCGGAATCAATATGTTGCAACACTGCAGTTACATTCATTAACCATGGCAACACGTTTTAAATGAAGCTCATCCAAAGGAGAACCGGTAGATAAATAGAGATATGTGGTGAATCACCCCTAATGCTGACCAGGGGGACAGCATCATGTGCTGAGGTGTGTGCCTCCCTCGTCTCAGACACAGTGACGGTGTGGATGGATACATGAAGCGTGGTCAGACACATCAGTGTTCCGGCTGCAGAGGCGTGTTTAGCTAACGACTGGAGCATCCTGCAGGAAGCAGTGGTTCAGTGGTTTCTCAATGAAGGACCAGGGTTTCATTTCTGGATGACCACTGTCGGCAGCCTCTGCAACATTGTTGAGGTTATATTCTATTAGCAGGACTTTTAAAAGCCTTGACCTATACTATAATGATTTTGTAAAGCAAAAAAGTCATCTGCTTGTTTGAAATAAAGATTGTATTATTTCCCTTCAGTGCATTGCATCTGATCTTATTATGTCTTCAACGGGTCCTTATCTTGTTATTCCAATGTGGTTCATGTATCAAAGTTAATGTGGCTGGTTTCCAGTCGCCTGTTCCTGAAGTGTTTTCTCTGAGTGAAGGAGTGCACTGTTTTCCCAGAATTCCTCCTCGATGTCCGAGTTCACGCACGAACACTCATTGCTCAACTTCTCATTATATAACCCGACATTAAGGTCACGTTTACTCAGGTTCTTCTACTCTGGGCTCACATTGATAGCCTAACCAGTGTAGCTATATTAAATATCAACCATGTATTTTACCTAAAGTGCCATCAACATGTTTTACCTTTACCGGGTAGCAGACTCTAACCCACAAACTCAATTTCATCGCGGGCCACATCAGCATTATGGTTGCACTCAAAGGGCCGGTTGTAACTGTAAGACTATATAAAAATGCATATATGAATATTTAATATATATAAAATAATGTATTATATTACATTATTGCCTCTGCATTGGATTATTATCGGATAGGGTAATAACTTCATAATTAACTACGTCTGAAAGCAGAAGTCGAGGGCAAATCATTGCAAGTCTCTTCAGTGCGTATGTCACAAAATGATTTAAAAAGAAAAGTCAAAATCAAAAAAATTAAGTGACATTTTTAAAGAAAAGTTACATTTAAAAAAAGAAAAGTCAAATTCTGAGATGCATTGTGGGACATGTAGTTTATTGGCAACGTGCTTCTGTGAAGTAGCATGTAACCGCATAATAAACATATCATATTTTTTGCAAGCTCTTATGGGGCCACATGAAATGAAGTCGCGGGCCGGATTTGGCCCCCGGGCCTTGAGTTTGACACCCCTGCTCTAAGACATCATTATTAAACACTCGCAATCATCATAAGTGCCTTTCTGTGTGGTTTCACCTCCTCACAGTAACAGTAGGACAGTGTTGGTGTGTTACTACGGAAATATAGTGTTGAGAGTCACGGTTTCTATTCCTCGGGCTTGTGGGAAACAGTATTTCGATTTCTCTGTATATACACACTGTCACTACCCGATCCGTCCCCCTGCCCGATCGGTACTGCGCATGTGCGAGATGGTCCGCCATATTGGACAACTACGTACGGCAACCCAAGATGGACACTTGACACAGTGGCTTTTAGCAAAGCTCAAAAAGAAAACTCGAGAGAGACGAGTTATTGTTATTACAACGTGACTTCACTATTATTTAACAACTCTGTTTATTGGGTTCTTTTATTTGGGGTCAAGTACATTGTCAGAATAAGTGAGGAATGAATTTAACTTCTGTTAGACAGCCATATGCCATACATTTTTGCATACATTCACAGTAAATATGTATTCGGTATGATAGCTGTCTAACAGAAGTTAACCCCAAATAAAAGCACCCAATAAAAAGAGTTGTTAAATAATAGTGAAGTCACGTTGTAATAACAATAACTCGTTTTATTTTTCAGCTTCAGTGTGTCAACTGTCCTTCCTGAGTTGCCGTCCGGAGCTGTCCAATATGGCGGACCATCATGCGCAGTACCGATCGGGTAGTGACACACACAAACTGAAAGATTGACAATAGAGTTGGGAAAGAAACAATACAATATCTTATGTCATCAAAGAAAGAAGTTGTTTGGTTCTTTATTTCTTAACCTCTACAACTTCATGTTTTTCCACATACTCTTAACTGTTATGAACATACCCACAAGGAAATACATGCCAAGGTTATATCAGATATAGCTTTCAATATAACACTTTGTCTCAAAATGAGAAAATACGTTTTTTCCGAATCAACAAAAGGCTGAGCATTTCTTACTGTGACCATCTCCCATGAGACCGGCACACTAGCAGGTGACTCACAGTCTATATAGATGTCCACGCTCACATACAAACATGCATGCAACACATGTGGATACAGGACTTGCTACGTTCATAAACTTCCACTACGACGCACTAAAAGTTGTGTTTTCATTTTTTCGTTGGCTTTTCCATTCGACTTTGGAAAAAGTAATTGGTCACTTTGTTATAATGAATTTGATTGCAACAAAATGTCAAGACGATAAGTTGTTATAACACTTTTGCTAATGTCAATAACGTTTTTAATATTAATAAAAACAACTAGAATAACCCTAAAGCCATGTTATCACCAGCATTCAAAACAACCACCAGTGAGTAGATCAAGGGTCAGAGTTACTGAACCTCGACAGAGTTCCTGTATGAAGAGAATACTAAAGTCCACCATTAAGTAATTCGAGATGTGAGACATGCGGAGAGGCGGATGTTTTTCTTCATGAAGGAAGCCCCTGTTTTTGGAGCTTTGCCTCTTTCCCGTGTCGACACCTGAAACCCACGATTGGCTTCGCCTCGACTCGTGAGTGCACTGACAAACAAAAGTTCACTTGTATACATGACAAGCAATATGCCAAAAACCCATTCCTTTGGTTAGCTGATCTCTTCATGTAGCGCTGGTAGAACATGTATTCCTGTGTTTATATGACATTCAACAATTATGACATTAAAATATTGTATTACCAAATTAAAGCGTCCAAAAAGTCACTGATTTCTTTATGTAATCTTCACATGTATCTGCTTCCATTTGGTTTAAATCTGTTATCCACCATTATAGTCTAAAAGTTTGACTGCTGGGGTTTTTTAAATTATATTAATTTGATGTTTTAAGCCCTTTCTACTGCAGGAAATCTTTTTTTGAAAAAGGCACTAAATAAGGTCTGAGGTTGCCTAGTTAAATCTCCAATAGTGTGTTTACTTCTGTAAGTTGAAGGATGTATCTTGTATTTGTTTGAAGTATACTTTTTCTTTCTTTTTGGAAATCTTAAAATTGCTCCAACACACACAGCTGTTACAATCGAGGTAACATCTTACTTTAAAGTAGGGTGACTTTGTCCGCAAATATTCTTAAAAGATCCAGCAACTTCCTCCCAGGAGTAGACTTAAAGGTCCCATGACATGGCCATTTCTACTGATCATAATTCCATTGTTGTGCTCAACTAGAATAGATTTTTATTGTGCGAGACACAGTGAAACCCAGCCCGAATCCAGCCCGAGCGCAAACAACCTGCAGCCTGGCAGTGAGTCTGTGTTTGTGCCCAGGCCGAGCATCACCGCGTCCCACCGTCTCAGGCCCGGCCCAGGCCGAGCCCAGGCCGAGCCCAGGCAGGCCGAGCCCAGGCCGAGCCCGGGCCGAGCCCAGGCCGAGCATCACCGCGTCCCACCGTCTCAGGCCCGGCCCAGGCCGAGCCCAGGCCGAGCCCAGGCAGGCCGAGCCCAGGCCGAGCCCGGGCCGAGCCCAGGCCGAGCATCACCGCGTCCCGCCGTCTCAGGCCGAGCCCAGGCCGAACCCAGGCCGAGCCCAGGCCGAGCCCAGGCAGGCCGAGCCCAGGCCGAGCCCGGGCCGAGCCCAGGCCGAGCATCACCGCGTCCCGCCGTCTCAGGCCGAGCCCAGGCCGAACCCAGGCAGGCCGAGCCCAGGCCGAGCCCGGGCCGAGCCCAGGCCGAGCATCACCGCGTCCCACCGTCTCAGGCCCGGCCCAGGCCGAGCCCAGGCCGAGCCCAGGCAGGCCGAGCCCAGGCCGAGCCCGGGCCGAGCCCAGGCCGAGCATCACCGCGTCCCGCCGTCTCAGGCCGAGCCCAGGCCGAACCCAGGCCGAGCCCAGGCCGAGCCCAGGCAGGCCGAGCCCAGGCCGAGCCCGGGCCGAGCCCAGGCCGAGCATCACCGCGTCCCGCCGTCTCAGGCCGAGCCCGGGCCGAGCCCAGGCCGAGCATCACCGCGTCCCGCTGTCTCGGAACTGCAGCTGAGAAAAGATCGTGTGTGTGTGTGTGTGTGTGTGTGTGTGTGTGTGTGTGTGTGTGTGTGTGTGTGTGTGTGTGTGTGTGTGTGTGTGTGTGTGTGTGTGTGTGTGTGTGTGTGTGTGTGTGTGTGTGTGTGTGTGTGTGTGTGTGTGTGTGTGTGTGTGTGTGTGTGTGTGTGTGTGTGTGTGTGTGTGTGTGTGTGTGTGTGTGTGTGTGTGTGTGTGTGTGTGTGTGTGTGTGTGTGTGTGTGTGTGTGTGTGTGTGTGTGAGGAAGTCCGCGGGAGCCGTTACGTCACCATACCCAGGAAGAAACAAATGGAAAAAGAGAAATGTCCAACGAGGCGTTCTGGGGCAGCAGACAGGTCTTCTCTGTGTTAGAGTTGTACTCGCTACAGGGTGCACTTTGAGGGTGTGAGACTCTGCAGACCGTTTACATGCAGAAAAACCTACATAACACCCAAGGGGACGGGTGATGACCGGAAAGCATGACATGGGACCTTTAAGTTAAGATGTGTTTTATTGAAAACATACTGTTGTCTTTAATGTGTGCATATGTATAAATGTGTCTGTTGGTTTTGTTTATATATTATTATACATATTTGTATTCTGTATTCGTCTGGATCGTGGGAAACAGTATTTCGATCTCTCTGTCTGTACATACAAACTGAAAGATTGACAATAAAGTTGACTTTGACTTGAGCTTTGACTGCATTTCGATTCCCTTATTTAAAAAAAGGTTTAAAAAACAGAGGTTACTTGAATTATATTTTGATGCTCAAAGTGTAAATATTAATGCTGACATCTTGATGCCAAAGCCAGCAATCTCCATCGATCTATGAAATATTGAAATCCTGGCTCAACATCTTTGAATTCATTGTATGGTAAAAGCATATCGTTTTTTTGTTGTTTCAGGTACAGTAGGTAATATAATAATAATAATAATAATAATAATAATAATAATACATGGGATTTGCATAGCGCTTTTCCTAATGCTCAAAGACGCTTCACATACAATCAGAACAGAAACAAGACAAAGACTATAACATAAACAAAAGTTCCTTGTTCTGTATTCTATCTTTGCGGATGTTGACCCATCTGCAGACAAGCTGTGTTTGTTTGTATTCCCATTTTCTCAAATTCTTCAGTTAAGTAAGAGAAAACATCCACCCTGAGCTCAGCTGTGTCCACGTTCACACCCCATGCAGCTCGGCATTCACACCGTACTCGCAAACAACACACATCCCTGCCTGAAAAAAGCTTTATTCAGTTTCTCCTTGTCAAAGAGAATTACTAGCTTGAACTTGGAGCTCTTTGTTCCATCTTAGCTACGCTCAAGGCCGATCTTTTCCACAGACATTAAAAAAACATACAATTGATTCCAATGAAATATCCAGTCGTATCGTATAAGCGATCACACTTTGGTCATTTCACATTCCACGTGGCTTACATTTAGCTGCGACTGCTATACGAGATTCAAGGCTTTTATTAGTCATCCGTACTTAGCTACAGTGCAGTAATGTCGAGGACAATCTTAGGTCACAGGCTCCTCCAACAGTGCAAGTGAACAATTGAATAGAAGTAGTGCCATAAGAGTCTACAAGTGATACATAATGTGTGAGCTGCAAACAGGTGAATGTTATGGATGCTCGTAGTTCAGCTACCTTTCTATTTGTCTGTTATAGTTCAAGCATAATCATTATAGCAATAATTTATGAGTAACATTCACTTTTTGCGCTGCTATGGAAACAGTTTGCACTCTCACCTTTCTTTATATATATCCTGCTTACTTGAAGTAAACGGTTATTTTGTTTTCTTGTATTTTAACGTGTGTTATTTTTTATACCTCGGGACTGTGGGAAACAGTATTTCGATCTTTCTGTGTGTCCAAACATATTTTGAGACTGACAATAAAGTTGGCTTTGACTAATGATTATTTGTACAGCTCGGATGTGTATCGTGTAAATTGTGTATATTTTCTTCTATATGTTGTAATGAATGCTTCTTAGGTAACATTAAGCTGTCTTTGGCTCCTTTCTTGCTTTAACAAATACAAATGTTCCCTCTGTATAAAGGTATTCTGATTCTTATGATCAAAAGATAAGCAAGTGCCTCATTTTAAACCCTCACCCAGGGTTTGACACTTTGATTCTGTTAGTGTCACAAACCCTAACCTAAAAAAGAACAATAAAAACTTACCCCAAATGCCGGATTGATCGTCCCCTGATCTTTGCCTCCCAGCTCTATTTTCTCCTCTGTGGTGAGCCGCATTATATTAAAACGAGGCAAAATAAAGTATAGTTTCTTTGGTGGACTCCACACAGATCAACAAGCACACACGGTGGGAGTTACACTCTGACTGACGGACCGCAGAGCTACAAAGACAACACGAGTCTCACGTCGCCAGGGCACTGAGTCTCGCAGTGCGAAACAGAGTGGCTCAATTATTTTGTAATCTCTGAAATGTTGCTTGTTTGCTGCTAAGCCAATGTGGGCTTTAGTAACTCTTTCTTACGGTCATGTGCCTGATGTTGTGTGACGATGGATCCTATGAGAGGAGAGCAGCACGTTGTCACATGAATGTTCAATTTGTTATACTTATTAGGAAGGTCTGCTCTTATGGGACGCAGTGGTGTGTGCATCTGATCATCAGATCAGGGGGGCGCTGGGGCCACTGCGTCAGGCCGTCGTGTCCTTGGGCAAGACACTTCACCCGGATTGGCTCCTGTGGGTATTGTCCACAGTACATGTATGATACTAATGTGTACTTGTAAAAGCGCCTCGATGACTTCGAGGCGTGAAGATGGACGGTGTGGCGCAGTGCAATGATCAAGGGGTGAAACCCGCCACTGCTGCGTCTGTAAAGCCGTTGTGTCCTTGGGCAAGACACTTCACCTGAATGATATGTGTAATGTGTATCTGTAAAGCGCTTTGAGCATCTGGAAAAGCGCTATAATAAATGTAAGGAATTATTATTATTATTATTATTATTATTATCAACAGTTTGGAGTTAATAAATTGAAGTGACTGTTATTTTGTATGGATTGATTGTTGTGTTTTCTTTATCTTAATGTGTGCATATGTGTAAATGTGTCTGTTGATTGTGTATCTAGGATATACATATTTTATACATAGCTGTATACTGTATCATTTTACATCCGGGATTGTTGGAAACGTCATTTCGATCTCAAACTGAGTAACATTAAAGTTGACTTTGATTTGGGTCGTAGCACTGGGTTTTTACTGGATCGACTTCTGGCGTTTGATTTGATTATTGGCTGTTTTAAAATTGGCTGTTTTAGGATTGTTAATACAGTAGTTCACAATGGAAATGTAATCACCGGTCAACTTAGGTTACCTGACAATGAGTTAGTGTGATATTGTCATTTGTATCAATGAATGAAGGTCCCTGACACATCATTCTGTTCCGCTATCAAATATATGCCTAAGGCTAGGTGTAACATTAAGCTGTCTTTGGCTCTTTTCTTGCTGGAACAAATCCAAATGTTCCCTCTGGCAGAAAGGCGCTGAGGAGAACCTTTTAACAGCATTTCATCCAAAAAAGATGCTCCCAGAATTTGTTAACTGTTTATTTACAACGATTTTTGTGAAACTAAATCTATGTGTGCTACCTTATATTAGTTTGACATTGTTTTTTCACCATTACAACTAGTGCTGCGTACCTGGACTCACATTCAGGTTCAGGTCCGGACTTATAAGTCCGGACCTGAACCCATGTCTTGTGTCAAGTTGTGTGAGTAACTAAAGTGAACTTATTGTGAGCTAATTATCAATTGAAATTAACTCATCAACTCAAATTCAAACTCGTCAGGTTTATTGTGCTCCCTTCCAACTTGTGTCTACATTTCTCTACAAAGTACAAATGTAAAAAAAACAGTTTTTGTCACTCAGTCTACAAATGACTTATGACAGCAACTACAGTGAACTACTACAAAGTTCAAACATGTATTTCATTTACCAAACTAAAGTAACCAAACAGTCCCTGAGCTGACTGAGCCTAAATCGTGTAGAGTAGATTATACGCATTACACTGTTACACACCTACTATACAGTATACACTGTAGTGACTGTACAGTCAGAGTGTACTGTACTGTCTGTACACCATGTCTTTTCTACAACTCTACATGTGTACATTATACAGTACATAGGCAAGGCAAGGCAAGGCAAGTTTATTTATAGAGCACTTTCAACGCAAGGCAATTCAAAGTGCTTTACAAAAAAAAAAAATGAAAGACATTAAGCATTAAAAAAGAAAAGCTAATCAAATACACATTAAGGAAAAATACATGGATAAAAGTTACAGTGCAGTCTAAAATATAAATAGTTCAATTAAACATTACAAGAAAAAGTACATGGATAAAAGTTACAGTGCAGTTTAAGATATGAATAGTTCAATTAAAAGCAGCGACAAAAAGAAAAGTCTTCAGCCTGGATTTAAAAGTAGTCAGAGTTGCAGCGGACCTGCAGGTTTCTGGGAGTTTGTTCCAGATATTTGGAGCATAATAACTGAACGCTGCTTCTCCATGTTTAGCTCTGACTCTGGGGACAGAAAGCTGACCAGTCCCTGAAGACCTGAGAGATCTGGATGGTTCATAATTTAGCAGGAGGTCAGTAATGTATTTTGGGCCTAAACCATTCAGTGCTTTATAAACCAGCAGCAATATTTTGAAATCTATTCTTTGACACACAGGAAGCCAGTGTAAAGACTTCAGAACAGGAGTGATGTGATCCACTTTCTTAGTGTCAGTGAGGACTCGAGCAGCGGCGTTCTGAATCAGCTGCAGCTTCCTAATAGATGTTTTAGTGAGACCTGTGAAGACACCATTGCAGTAGTCGAGTCTACTGAAGATAAAGGCATGGACACGTTTTTCCAAATCCTGCTGTGACATTAGTCTTTTAATCCTAGATATGTTCTTTAGGTGATAGTAGGCTGATTTAGTAACTGTTTTAATGTGACTGTTGAAACTCAGGTCAGAGTCCATTACTACACCTAGATTTCTGGCTTCATCTGTTGGTTTGAACATTGCACACTGAAGCTCAGCGCTAACTTTTAAACGTTCTGCCTTGGCTCCAAAAACCATTACCTCAGTTTTATCTTTGTTTAATTGGAGAAAGTTCTGACACATCCAGTCATTGATTTGTTCAATGCACTTACTCAGTGTTTGAATTGGAGCATAGTCTCCTGGTGAAATTGTTACGTAAATGTGTGTGTCATCTGCATAGCTATGGTAACTTATTTTGTTGTTCTTCATTATCTGAGCCAGTGGTAGCATGTAGATGTTAAAGAGAAGAGGCCCCAAGATGGAGCCTTGAGGAACCCCACATGTCATATTTGTCAACTCAGATGTGTATTTACCTATAGAAACAACTTTGTTTCTATCCTTTAGGTAGGATTCAAACCAATTTAGAACTGTTTCCGAAAGTCCCACCCAGTTTTTCCAGTCGGTCTAGTAATATGCTGTGGTCAACAGTGTCAAACGCAGCACTGAGATCTAATAATACTAACACTGAAGTTCTGCCACTGTCTGTGTTTAAGTGGATGTCGTTAAAGACCGTTAAAGAACTACATACTACATACATAGTGATGTACATACATACTGTCAGAAATGTAAATCAATGTTGATATGGCGTAATTTTGAATTAAATACACTATTTAATTTAAATCAGTTTTATTCTGAAAAAACCGGAAGTTCACACTATACTTAATACTTTTATTCTGAAAATTCTTCACTTCCGGTTAGCATTAGCATGTGGCGAAATGCTACGTCTTCAAACCGTGAATCGAAGGTGAAATGACATGTGATGTTGTACACTGAGCACACTGGGATTAGCACTCATTTATTGACACTGAATGACGTTTATCAGGGAATGTTTAAATAACCACAGACACCAGAATATACGTAAGTGCTAGTTTTTTTGCGAGTCCAAGTACCGGTTCCCGACGTTCCGGTTTTAACCGGACTTGAACCGAAACTTTTTACAAGTCCAGTACCGGTTCGGTGTACCGGTACGCGGCACTAATTACAACCAACAACTAGATTCTTGCACTCCCACTTTGTATGAATGAGCCTCACTGCGTGCCGTAGAGCAAGTAAACCTCCAAACAGCGATTAAAACAGACTCGGCGAGTGCCCGGCTAAACTTCTTCCACAATTCGGCCTTTTGGTCTTTGTCATGATAGTATTCATCTGGAACATACAGCAAAAAACTGCTTCTTCATCATTTTCTACAGCGACTTCACCTGCGCTTTCCTGAAAAATTCAATTTCTTTAAAAAAATGTAACTCGAAAACACTGGCAGAGACCACTCAGAAAGAAATACCTTAAATAGAAGTTAAAGGGAGGGCCAATCAGCACAAGCACGCTAATTCTATTCACTAAATGCATGTTCAAGATGGAGCTTTCAATTATAATTGAATGCCTATTTTTTTTTATCTGAATCTGCAACATAACCATAACATATCTGAAGTGAATGTAGTGCTACAATGTTTCCAGTAGAAGTAGCCGTACAGTCACGGTACGCCCACACAGCAGCTTTAGACGAATCTTCCACCGCTTCCAACGCTTCTCTGCCCATTGACTTTTAATGGGGATGACGGCACTTTGCCTCGCTTTTCGCCGAACTGCATTGTGGGGGAGCGAAGCGAAGATTTCCAGGATTTCCAGGATTCAAAAGTTGAGTAATGTTCAACTTTTGAATCTGAGCTGGAAGCGCCAGCCAATCAAACACGTTTATGCAAATCTGACAGTAGAAGCGCTAGCCAATCAAACCGCGTGTAAGCAGGGAGAGCCAGA
Source organism: Pseudochaenichthys georgianus (assembly GCF_902827115.2). Classification (NCBI taxonomy): domain Eukaryota; kingdom Metazoa; phylum Chordata; class Actinopteri; order Perciformes; family Channichthyidae; genus Pseudochaenichthys; species Pseudochaenichthys georgianus. The sequence goes on from NC_047508.1 coordinate 41,926,819, forward strand.
CCGCAGTTCATTTCCTCATATTCCAAACGAGAAATTACGGTAGCAAATCACCCGGTTCTTTACGACCAGAACTATTAACAGGATACAAACTGGAGGAACCAGGCATGGAGGGAGGTGGCAGAGACAGGGGGTGAAACTGGTAGGTTTTCGTCTGTTTGGGGAGTTTATATATATATATATATATATATATATATATATATATATATATATTGCTCGCATAAAATCCCCAGGTTTTTTGCTTTGTATGTCGGGGGCGGGAGATTCATGTGATTGGTTGTTGGTCGCGTTGCTCGCAAAAAATCCCCAAGCTGTCAGACACGCCCAGCTCCAAGATTTTCAAGATTTTTGAAAAGCTGCTGTGTGGACGTACCGTCACTGACTTGCCTATGTCCTGCCCTGCACTGGTACATATAAACACAGAACAAGTTTCAAAGCTAGGCTCGTTCATTATTGTATTTCTTTTAATATTATTCAAAACAAAGTTACTCTGACTGTAATTCAGGGACAATAGTCACACTTAAATGTGAACGTATTGATGTGTGAGATGAATTAGTACCTTTCTTAGGTCAATAAAACCATAAGATACCAATAATAAAACAATTTAAAAACTCGAACCAAAGCTGTAATTAATTACATAAACTCACTTTCTCTCTGTCTTGATCCGTTCCATAACGGCTGGATGTGAGTCATTTAGAAACGTTTTATTCAGTCCTTAAAATCTTTGAAATGTGCCCACAATGTGGGAGCAGGGATGACGTATTTGTGTTGGCCGACCCGGAAGTAAAATGGAACAAAAAAGCGACAGGATTTCTCCATAGGATTTCGGAAAATTGTAAAAAATAAGATCTGTGAAAAGGAACCTGTTTGATAAATGCGTGTTTTGTTCAGCCGGATAATCTCCACATGTGTCACGGTCTGTCTGTGTTGTGTTTTGTGTTTCCTGTTTTATTTTGAAAAGTGTTCACCCCCTGTCTTGTCTGTTGATTCCTGTCTCTGTGTTTGCCCTCCTGTGTCTGATTGTCTGATTGTGTTCACCTGTTGCCCCTGTGTGTCTGCCTCCCCTGCCCAGCTGTGTCTTGTCCTGTGATTACCCTTCTGTGTATTTAGTCTTGTCTTCCCCTGTGCTCCATTGTTTGTTGTTCCTGTCTTCCTCCATGTCAGTCACGGTCAGTTCTTCGGGTTTATGTTTCTTCCTTGTGCTACAGTTGTGTTCATGTCGTGTTTTTTGTCATCGGCTTTTGAAAAAACTCGCTTTTTGTTTATAGACCTTTTTCTGCATTTGGGTCCTACCTTTTCCCGAATCCTGACACATGTCTACCCTACTTTTATAATGTTTTTAATCATAAATCTAATCGCCAGAAGCAAATGCTAACGTTAAGCATATAAAGGAACTACAGCAGGGTCGCTGCTTCAACGTCACGCCAACTTCAGATCCATATTCAAACATACAGATTCAAAATGGTACGAGTTGAAGCGTTTGAACAGTTTGCAGGAGGCAGGGACTTGTGTGCTGACTTTTCGTACAATGTCCCACTGTCTGGCTTCCTGCATAAAGTCAAGTGCTCGGCGCAGTTGTGGCGAAATGTCGCTCCTCTGTTTTCATTTAAACAGCTTCTTATATCCGTTAGGGCAGCTAGCTAGCACCAGATGCTAACAACAACAATGCACGTAAGGTCTCTCTCGCTCGGGCCACACACACACACACACACACACACACACACCCTCCCGGTCCTCCCGATGGCCAGTCGGTGCCTGCCGGTGAGCGTGGAAGTGTGGTCTGCCACAAGCGGGCGGCAGGAGCGGGGCTGTCAGCATCAGCTTGTAGATGGTATTTTAAACTCGATGCGCTCTGAAACTGCGGGGCGGCCGAGGAAAAAAAATACACATGCGTTAATCGCGTTAAAATAATTAGTGGCGTAAATCTTTTTTTATTATCGGTATCGGTCTTGAGAAGCAGGAAGTTATCGGTATCGGTTTCAAAAACCCAATATCGTGCATCCCTGAAACTAACTCAGAGGAGTGTTTACGTGTTCGGCGTAATGACGTACACGTTCTCCACAACTTCTGTAGTCCTATTCAGCCACTTGGTAACAACCATCGTTTTTCACTGCTGATGTATTTAATGTCGTAGAACAAAATGTGATCCGTCTCTTAAATTTGTGTCAACCAAAGACCTTATTTCAGCTGTTTTCCAACATCCTATGGAGAGATCCCATTGGCTCTGAGACGAAGGAACTGGACATGGTAAAATGCGGACTCACTTCCGGGTTTTCGGACGCGTTCCTGTAACACTCATTTGAACCGGAAAAACACAAACCCTTGCTCTTCTTATTTCCATGCATGCCCAGGAATGGGACATGCTCTAAAGAGTTTACACAACAATGGATACTAAGTCTACCCTCACCGTCCGGCGTGTCAAATGGAACCCTCCATTTTTTATAATCAATTCACTCCTATGTCATAGCGTGTTCGGGTGACTTGCCATGGGAGCTGGATTCATTGAGAAAGGTTGGGAGCAGCTGAGGCTTAAATATTGATGACCAAACAATGAATTCATTTCAAACATAATACCAGACATATAGTTTGGCATTATGGAATAATATTTCAAATAATATAATAATTTTCAAATTTGAATATATCTTTGCCCTTTTGCGAAAAGATGTTTATATTGTAGACTTTGAAACATTCTTTGATAATAAATATAATAATAATGCATTTGATTTGTAAAGCACCTTTCATTACTAAAAGCAATCCCAAAGTGCTACAAGGGGCATAAACTACATACTTAAAAACACAAGTTTAATAAAGGCTTTTTAAAAAAGAAGGTTTATAGGCCCTTCTTAAAGGAGTCGGGAGTCTTTTGCCCTTTTGCTGTAAGATGTTTATATTGTGGGCCACAGTACGTTTACATGGCTCCATACACATGTAGGAAGGTAATACATGAATGATTTGCGAGAGGAATACAAATCTGAAGTTATCAGAATGTTTTCCATCACTCCAACCTTTTTCTTTTCAAGCACGTTGTGTTTCATGTGTACATTTTTAAACCATTCACTTTGGTTCGTTGCCCCACTGAGACTTGTGTATATTGTGTGTCATTGCACATGTAGAGCCGTCAGAAGACACACAACAGTTTGGGAGCAGTAGAAATATTGCCTGGTCAACGTCAAGTTGTGTTTTATTCGTTTTTTTTCCTAAAAGTCCACCCTTTGATATTCTAATTTAACCTACATCATCACAACAAGGGGGCGCCTTTGAAACTGTAAGTAGTACTGTTTTTATGTGTGTTTTCAAAAGCAACATCAGTAGTCAAAGATTCTGTAAGGCCCCCCCCCACATGATCAGCAATAAAACCGCTCAGCACTGGCTGTGACTTTGTTCCCCTTTGGGTACAGAACTAGAAATTTCCACTGAGGGCTGAAAACCTTTCCAAGCAGAGCCAATAACATTTGGTGAATGTCATGTAGCTATTTTGGCAATGTATATCTGCGGCAAGGGCACCACGGCAGGGGCCCAGGAGGTGAACTGGGACCTCTCCAAGTAGCAGTCCACACTCCATATTTAGGTCTGTTCGGGGACTTGAACCGGCGCTAAAATATATTTGTTTTATCATCATTAAGAGAGCTTAAGAATGTGTACTGCAAATCCTGGATGCGTTCTACACAGATAATTTATTTTCCGTCAGGGCTGGTTTTTATTTGCCTTTTAAAAAGTGCAGCTTACAGACTGTTTTACTACACAGTTGCAGCTGTGAGTCTGTACAGCAAGTGTTTGAAGTAATTCGACATAGTACTCCTCGTTCTGAAAGGATTCTTTGTATCTTCAGCCTTTCAAAGTTCACGACAGTGTGAGTCTTTCACGTGATAAAACAACAAAAAAGGTGGGAATACTTCCATCGTGAGAAAGTTAACCTTGGTTTCCTGGTGTAGCTTCAGCTTAAAAAAAAAAAAGAACATAGGAAGTGCCAGATCGCGTATATTCATTAAGATACAATGCCTTTGACACCATTTCAAAAAGTGGTGCTCAAACCTAAGATGCGTTAGTAATATAATTCTTAACCGCCTAAAAGTTACCAACCACTTTTAACAATCAGACAGAAGTGGAAAACAGTGACTAATAAAACATGTGATTAGATGCATTGAAATAATGGATCAACGCTTCATTCCAGGCTGTGACGAAGCGTGGACTCTCGTGACGGTGTGACGCTCAAAGAAAGAGAAGCTGCTGAAAGACCTTATGTAGGAAACAATCCACGAACAATGTGGCTTTTGATATTATTGATCCGTTTGATTTGTTGTATGTCTTATATATTCATGCTGCACTGTTGGAGGAGCCTGTGACTTAAGTTTTCATTGCCATAACGACACTGTAGCTACTGTGCACATGACAATAAAGCCTTGAATCTTGAATTGAATGTTTTCTATCTGTGATACTAAACATATTTGTTAAAAAAAGGTAAAATTGGAGAGTTTTAAAGCACATTGATGAATCAGGATACCATAATGTTGGCCAGGATAACCGGTGACTTGGTGTTTTACTGTCTTCTTCCAAAGTTTTTAATGACAACATTTGCTTATCCCTAATTTAAGCCGATTAATTTCATGACTTTTTTGCTATGACCAGGGCTTTTCATTAACAAAGTATTTGCTGATCTTCCGAGAAACTACGGCTGGATTGTTGGTTTTATGGGATTTATGGAAAAGCTACGCGGGAGCCTATGTACATAAATACTCTTCATTTAAAAAAAACAAGCGTCTATTCATATATTAGAGCCTGCAAGGGAAAAAACAGGAGAGTTGAGAAATAAAAAATGTTGTTCATTTTCATTTAAATCGTTTATTTGAACAGGGACAATGCACATTGATGAACACTTTAAAGCAGGGGTGTCAAAATAAAATACACAGTGGGCCAAAATAATAAATGGGTACTAGTCGAGGGCCGGACTGGTTCAATGTTTATTGCAGAACTTATTGAAGATGAACTTATTGCACATATTAAACCTGGAACTAACTAAGCTTAAATTATTGCCTATAAAAACCACATTAACATTAAATAATCAGTTGCATTAATTTCTTATGGCTCTATCTGCAGCTTTTCCTCAGTCATTTCTTATGAGTACATTTTCCCACAGGCCAACAACAGCTTCAACAAACTGATTTCCCTCAAAGAACAAACCAAACCTGCCCTGTTGTCATGGGAGAGAAAGTGCAGAAGGAGAACATCCATTGAACTCAGTGTGCTGCTGCTGAGATGCTAGTTCAGATACTTGGCATCTCATCTTGGGTGCAAGTTCATCAATGTTTGGGCTCAGGCTCTGAGCGGAGGAGACCCTCAGGATGGAGTGAAGGTGTGCGTGCAATATACCGGCGGGCCAGATCTAATAGGAATTAGAAATTATCCTGCGGGCCGAAATTAAATCCACCACGGGCCTGATTTGGCCCCCGGGCCTTGAGTTTGTGCTCTAAACAAATAATGCTTAAAATGTAAGTATGCCAGATTTTAGCTTTGAGCTCATTTCAATCCATAGTCCGTCACATACAACATATAAGAACATGACATTTATAAACATAGCATAAATAAATACATGATATGCAGAAGAGCATGAGCAGCATATACAAGTATTTACCACAAGGCAGTACAATGTAGCAGCGACGACATAGAAAGTGCAAGAGAAGATACAAGAGATACCTAAAGTGCAAGAGGAGATACCTCTGTGTTAAAGTGCATTTAGCGGTGATTGCCCGTCTGTGTTGATGAAAGGGTCCTTCGAAAATTACTTTTCATCTATCACGATTATATTTCTATAGTCTATCTATCTATATTAGATAAAGCGCTTCACCCTTGTGTTGCAGTTTACACCTGTAGTAATCCATATAATTAGACACAAAGAAGAAGTAGTGGAGATGTAGCTGGGATTTACAAGTACTATACGTGGGTACAATTTTGAGATACTTGTACTTTATTTAAGTATTTCAATGTTTTGCTACTTTGTACTTCTACTCCTCTACAGTTCAGAGGTACTTCTCCTCCTCTACAGTTCAGAGGTACATGGTGTACTTTTCCTCCTCTACATGTATTTAATTCCTTTAGTTACTTCACAGATGTGGATGAATGATGTGAAATATAATCAAGTGTTGAATCAGACTTTAGTTCCACCTGGAGTAAATCCACCAGCTACCCTGCAGTCTACAAAGTACTTCAGACTAGCTGCACCTTCACCAGCTTTGAGAACACTTTCATGATCAATCATTATAAAACATATCATATATTATTCTGAAATGGACCAATCTGCACAACGACTACTTTTACTGTCGCTACTTTCACTATATTTTGATGAGAATACTTTTCTACTTTCACTTGAGTAACATTTTGAATGCAGGACTTTTACTGTAACAGAGTATTCCTACACTCTGATACTTCTACTTTTACTCAAGTACAAGATCTGAGTACTTCTACTTCTATTTTTACTACAAGATCAGAGTACTTCTACTTTTACTCTAGTACAAGATCTGAGTACTTCTACTTTTAGTTACTGTAAGGGAAACTTCTGTGTAGCAATGCAGTGGGAGTCACCGACTCAGGAAAGAGACACAGGAAGAGCAGGAGCTTTGATGTCAAACACTGATGGTTTTTTGGAGCTTCGGCCGGAGAATTCACATCACAAGTCACAGCAGCCACGATCTGACTGCATGGTAGAGTTGCCACGTCAATTCTGAAGAACTCTACCCAGACCCGTGTATTTAGCTAGTTCAGAGAGCATCATCAACATTCTGCATAACAAGATAAAATCATAACACCTCGATCAGTTTATATATTATTATACATATTTGTATTCTGTATTCGTCTGGATCGTGGGAAACAGTATTTCGATCTCTCTGTCTGTACATACAAACTGAAAGATTGACAATAAGTTGACTTTGACTTGAGCTTTGACTGCATTTCGATTCCCTTATTTAAAAAAAGGTTTAAAAAAGAGGTTACTTGAATTATATTTTGATGCTCAAAGTGTAAATATTAATGCTGACATCTTGATGCCAAAGCCAGCAATCTCCATCGATCTATGAAATATTGAAATCCTGGCTCAACATCTTTGAATTCATTGTATGGTAAAAGCATATCGTTTTTTTGTTGTTTCAGGTACAGTAGGTAATAATAATAATAATAATAATATAATAATAATAATACATGGGATTTGCATAGCGCTTTTCCTAATGCTCAAAGACGCTTCACATACAATCAGAACAGAAACAAGACAAAGACTATAACATAAACAAAAGTTCCTTGTTCTGTATTCTATCTTTGCGGATGTTGACCCATCTGCAGACAAGCTGTGTTTGTTTGTATTCCCATTTTCTCAAATTCTTCAGTTAAGTAAGAGAAAACATCCACCCTGAGCTCAGCTGTGTCCACGTTCACACCCCATGCAGCTCGGCATTCACACCGTACTCGCAAACAACACACATCCCTGCCTGAAAAAAGCTTTATTCAGTTTCTCCTTGTCAAAGAGAATTACTAGCTTGAACTTGGAGCTCTTTGTTCCATCTTAGCTACGCTCAAGGCCGATCTTTTCCACAGACATTAAAAAAACATACAATTGATTCCAATGAAATATCCAGTCGTATCGTATAAGCGATCACACTTTGGTCATTTCACATTCCACGTGGCTTACATTTAGCTGCGACTGCTATACGAGATTCAAGGCTTTTATTAGTCATCCGTACTTAGCTACAGTGCAGTAATGTCGAGGACAATCTTAGGTCACAGGCTCCTCCAACAGTGCAAGTGAACAATTGAATAGAAGTAGTGCCATAAGAGTCTACAAGTGATACATAATGTGTGAGCTGCAAACAGGTGAATGTTATGGATGCTCGTAGTTCAGCTACCTTTCTATTTGTCTGTTATAGTTCAAGCATAATCATTATAGCAATAATTTATGAGTAACATTCACTTTTTGCGCTGCTATGGAAACAGTTTGCACTCTCACCTTTCTTTATATATATCCTGCTTACTTGAAGTAAACGGTTATTTTGTTTTCTTGTATTTTAACGTGTGTTATTTTTATACCTCGGGACTGTGGGAAACAGTATTTCGATCTTTCTGTGTGTCCAAACATATTTTGAGACTGACAATAAAGTTGGCTTTGACTAATGATTATTTGTACAGCTCGGATGTGTATCGTGTAAATTGTGTATATTTTCTTCTATATGTTGTAATGAATGCTTCTTAGGTAACATTAAGCTGTCTTTGGCTCCTTTCTTGCTTTAACAAATACAAATGTTCCCTCTGTATAAAGGTATTCTGATTCTTATGATCAAAAGATAAGCAAGTGCCTCATTTTAAACCCTCACCCAGGGTTTGACACTTTGATTCTGTTAGTGTCACAAACCCTAACCTAAAAAAGAACAATAAAAACTTACCCCAAATGCCGGATTGATCGTCCCCTGATCTTTGCCTCCCAGCTCTATTTTCTCCTCTGTGGTGAGCCGCATTATATTAAAACGAGGCAAAATAAAGTATAGTTTCTTTGGTGGACTCCACACAGATCAACAAGCACACCGGTGGGAGTTACACTCTGACTGACGGACCGCAGAGCTACAAAGACAACACGAGTCTCACGTCGCCAGGGCACTGAGTCTCGCAGTGCGAAACAGAGTGGCTCAATTATTTTGTAATCTCTGAAATGTTGCTTGTTTGCTGCTAAGCCAATGTGGGCTTTAGTAACTCTTTCTTACGGTCATGTGCCTGATGTTGTGTGACGATGGATCCTATGAGAGGAGAGCAGCACGTTGTCACATGAATGTTCAATTTGTTATACTTATTAGGAAGGTCTGCTCTTATGGGACGCAGTGGTGTGTGCATCTGATCATCAGATCAGGGGGGCGCTGGGGCCACTGCGTCAGGCCGTCGTGTCCTTGGGCAAGACACTTCACCCGGATTGGCTCCTGTGGGTATTGTCCACAGTACATGTATGATACTAATGTGTACTTGTAAAAGCGCCTCGATGACTTCGAGGCGTGAAGATGGACGGTGTGGCGCAGTGCAATGATCAAGGGGTGAAACCCGCCACTGCTGCGTCTCTGTAAAGCCGTTGTGTCCTTGGGCAAGACACTTCACCTGAATGATATGTGTAATGTGTATCTGTAAAGCGCTTTGAGCATCTGGAAAAGCGCTATAATAAATGTAAGGAATTATTATTATTATTATTATTATTATTATCAACAGTTTGGAGTTAATAAATTGAAGTGACTGTTATTTTGTATGGATTGATTGTTGTGTTTTCTTTCTTAATGTGTGCATATGTGTAAATGTGTCTGTTGATTGTGTATCTAGGATATACATATTTTATACATAGCTGTATACTGTATCATTTTACATCCGGGATTGTTGGAAACGTCATTTCGATCTCAAACTGAGTAACATTAAAGTTGACTTTGATTTGGGTCGTAGCACTGGGTTTTTACTGGATCGACTTCTGGCGTTTGATTTGATTATTGGCTGTTTTAAAATTGGCTGTTTTAGGATTGTTAATACAGTAGTTCACAATGGAAATGTAATCACCGGTCAACTTAGGTTACCTGACAATGAGTTAGTGTGATATTGTCATTTGTATCAATGAATGAAGGTCCCTGACACATCATTCTGTTCCGCTATCAAATATATGCCTAAGGCTAGGTGTAACATTAAGCTGTCTTTGGCTCTTTTCTTGCTGGAACAAATCCAAATGTTCCCTCTGGCAGAAAGGCGCTGAGGAGAACCTTTTAACAGCATTTCATCCAAAAAAGATGCTCCCAGAATTTGTTAACTGTTTATTTTACAACGATTTTGTGAAACTAAATCTATGTGTGCTACCTTATATTAGTTTGACATTGTTTTTTCACCATTACAACTAGTGCTGCGTACCTGGACTCACATTCAGGTTCAGGTCCGGACTTATAAGTCCGGACCTGAACCCATGTCTTGTGTCAAGTTGTGTGAGTAACTAAAGTGAACTTATTGTGAGCTAATTATCAATTGAAATTAACTCATCAACTCAAATTCAAACTCGTCAGGTTTATTGTGCTCCCTTCCAACTTGTGTCTACATTTCTCTACAAAGTACAAATGTAAAAAAAACAGTTTTTGTCACTCAGTCTACAAATGACTTATGACAGCAACTACAGTGAACTACTACAAAGTTCAAACATGTATTTCATTTACCAAACTAAAGTAACCAAACAGTCCCTGAGCTGACTGAGCCTAAATCGTGTAGAGTAGATTATACGCATTACACTGTTACACACCTACTATACAGTATACACTGTAGTGACTGTACAGTCAGAGTGTACTGTACTGTCTGTACACCATGTCTTTTCTACAACTCTACATGTGTACATTATACAGTACATAGGCAAGGCAAGGCAAGGCAAGTTTATTTATAGAGCACTTTCAACGCAAGGCAATTCAAAGTGCTTTACAAAAAAAAAAATGAAAGACATTAAGCATTAAAAAAGAAAAGCTAATCAAATACACATTAAGGAAAAATACATGGATAAAAGTTACAGTGCAGTCTAAAATATAAATAGTTCAATTAAACATTACAAGAAAAAGTACATGGATAAAAGTTACAGTGCAGTTTAAGATATGAATAGTTCAATTAAAAGCAGCGACAAAAAGAAAAGTCTTCAGCCTGGATTTAAAAGTAGTCAGAGTTGCAGCGGACCTGCAGGTTTCTGGGAGTTTGTTCCAGATATTTGGAGCATAATAACTGAACGCTGCTTCTCCATGTTTAGCTCTGACTCTGGGGACAGAAAGCTGACCAGTCCCTGAAGACCTGAGAGATCTGGATGGTTCATAATTTAGCAGGAGGTCAGTAATGTATTTTGGGCCTAAACCATTCAGTGCTTTATAAACCAGCAGCAATATTTTGAAATCTATTCTTTGACACACAGGAAGCCAGTGTAAAGACTTCAGAACAGGAGTGATGTGATCCACTTTCTTAGTGTCAGTGAGGACTCGAGCAGCGGCGTTCTGAATCAGCTGCAGCTTCCTAATAGATGTTTTAGTGAGACCTGTGAAGACACCATTGCAGTAGTCGAGTCTACTGAAGATAAAGGCATGGACACGTTTTTCCAAATCCTGCTGTGACATTAGTCTTTTAATCCTAGATATGTTCTTTAGGTGATAGTAGGCTGATTTAGTAACTGTTTCAATGTGACTGTTGAAACTCAGGTCAGAGTCCATTACTACACCTAGATTTCTGGCTTCATCTGTTGGTTTGAACATTGCACACTGAAGCTCAGCGCTAACTTTTAAACGTTCTGCCTTGGCTCCAAAAACCATTACCTCAGTTTTATCTTTGTTTAATTGGAGAAAGTTCTGACACATCCAGTCATTGATTTGTTCAATGCACTTACTCAGTGTTTGAATTGGAGCATAGTCTCCTGGTGAAATTGTTACGTAAATGTGTGTGTCATCTGCATAGCTATGGTAACTTATTTTGTTGTTCTTCATTATCTGAGCCAGTGGTAGCATGTAGATGTTAAAGAGAAGAGGCCCCAAGATGGAGCCTTGAGGAACCCCACATGTCATATTTGTCAACTCAGATGTGTATTTACCTATAGAAACAAAGTTGTTTCTATCCTTTAGGTAGGATTCAAACCAATTTAGAACTGTTTCCGAAAGTCCCACCCAGTTTTCCAGTCGGTCTAGTAATATGCTGTGGTCAACAGTGTCAAACGCAGCACTGAGATCTAATAATACTAACACTGAAGTTCTGCCACTGTCTGTGTTTAAGTGGATGTCGTTAAAGACCGTTAAAGAACTACATACTACATACATAGTGATGTACATACATACTGTCAGAAATGTAAATCAATGTTGATATGGCGTAATTTTGAATTAAATACACTATTTAATTTAAATCAGTTTTATTCTGAAAAAACCGGAAGTTCACACTATACTTAATACTTTTATTCTGAAAATTCTTCACTTCCGGTTAGCATTAGCATGTGGCGAAATGCTACGTCTTCAAACCGTGAATCGAAGGTGAAATGACATGTGATGTTGTACACTGAGCACACTGGGATTAGCACTCATTTATTGACACTGAATGACGTTTATCAGGGAATGTTTAAATAACCACAGACACCAGAATATACGTAAGTGCTAGTTTTTTTTGCGAGTCCAAGTACCGGTTCCCGACGTTCCGGTTTTAACCGGACTTGAACCGAAACTTTTTACAAGTCCAGTACCGGTTCGGTGTACCGGTACGCGGCACTAATTACAACCAACAACTAGATTCTTGCACTCCCACTTTGTATGAATGAGCCTCACTGCGTGCCGTAGAGCAAGTAAACCTCCAAACAGCGATTAAAACAGACTCGGCGAGTGCCCGGCTAAACTTCTTCCACAATTCGGCCTTTTGGTCTTTGTCATGATAGTATTCATCTGGAACATACAGCAAAAAAACTGCTTCTTCATCATTTTCTACAGCGACTTCACCTGCGCTTTCCTGAAAAATTCAATTTCTTTAAAAAAATGTAACTCGAAAACACTGGCAGAGACCACCTCAGAAAGAAATACCTTAAATAGAAGTTAAGGGAGGGCCAATCAGCACAAGCACGCTAATTCTATTCACTAAATGCATGTTCAAGATGGAGCTTTCAATTATAATTGAATGCCTATTTTTTTTTATCTGAATCTGCAACATAACCATAACATATCTGAAGTGAATGTAGTGCTACAATGTTTCCAGTAGAAGTAGCCGTACAGTCACGGTACGCCCACACAGCAGCTTTAGACGAATCTTCCACCGCTTCCAACGCTTCTCTGCCCATTGACTTTTAATGGGGATGACGGCACTTTGCCTCGCTTTTCGCCGAACTGCATTGTGGGGGAGCGAAGCGAAGATTTCCAGGATTTCCAGGATTCAAAAGTTGAGTAATGTTCAACTTTTGAATCTGAGCTGGAAGCGCCAGCCAATCAAACACGTTTATGCAAATCTGACAGTAGAAGCGCTAGCCAATCAACCGCGTGTAAGCAGGGAGAGCCAGACCGCAGTTCATTTCCTCATATTCCAAACGAGAAATTACGGTAGCAAATCACCCGGTTCTTTACGACCAGAACTATTAACAGGATACAAACTGGAGGAACCAGGCATGGAGGGAGGTGGCAGAGACAGGGGGTGAAACTGGTAGGTGTTCGTCTGTTTGGGGAGTTTATATATATATATATATATATATATATATATATATATATATATATATATTGCTCGCATAAAATCCCCAGGTTTTTTGCTTTGTATGTCGGGGGCGGGAGATTCATGTGATTGGTTGTTGGTCGCGTTGCTCGCAAAAAATCCCCAAGCTGTCAGACACGCCCAGCTCCAAGATTTTCAAGATTTTTGAAAAGCTGCTGTGTGGACGTACCGTCACTGACTTGCCTATGTCCTGCCCTGCACTGGTACATATAAACACAGAACAAGTTTCAAAGCTAGGCTCGTTCATTATTGTATTTCTTTTAATATTATTCAAAACAAAGTTACTCTGACTGTAATTCAGGGACAATAGTCACACTTAAATGTGAACGTATTGATGTGTGAGATGAATTAGTACCTTTCTTAGGTCAATAAAACCATAAGATACCAATAATAAAACAATTTAAAAACTCGAACCAAAAGCTGTAATTAATTACATAAACTCACTTTCTCTCTGTCTTGATCCGTTCCATAACGGCTGGATGTGAGTCATTTAGAAACGTTTTATTCAGTCCTTAAAATCTTTGAAATGTGCCCACAATGTGGGAGCAGGGATGACGTATTTGTGTTGGCCGACCCGGAAGTAAAATGGAACAAAAAAGCGACAGGATTTCTCCATAGGATTTCGGAAATTGTAAAAAATAAGATCTGTGAAAAGGAACCTGTTTGATAAATGCGTGTTTTGTTCAGCCGGATAATCTCCACATGTGTCACGGTCTGTCTGTGTTGTGTTTTGTGTTTCCTGTTTTATTTTGAAAAGTGTTCACCCCCTGTCTTGTCTGTTGATTCCTGTCTCTGTGTTTGCCCTCCTGTGTCTGATTGTCTGATTGTGTTCACCTGTTGCCCCTGTGTGTCTGCCTCCCCTGCCCAGCTGTGTCTTGTCCTGTGATTACCCTTCTGTGTATTTAGTCTTGTCTTCCCCTGTGCTCAATTGTTTGTTGTTCCTGTCTTCCTCCATGTCAGTCACGGTCAGTTCTTCGGGTTTATGTTTCTTCCTTGTGCTACAGTTGTGTTCATGTCGTGTTTTTTGTCATCGGCTTTTGAAAAAACTCGCTTTTTGTTTATAGACCTTTTTCTGCATTTGGGTCCTACCTTTTCCCGAATCCTGACACATGTCTACCCTACTTTTATAATGTTTTTAATCATAAATCTAATCGCCAGAAGCAAAATGCTAACGTTAAGCTATAAAGGAACTACAGCAGGGTCGCTGCTTCAACGTCACGCCAACTTCAGATCCATATTCAAACATACAGATTCAAAATGGTACGAGTTGAAGCGTTTGAACAGTTTGCAGGAGGCAGGGACTTGTGTGCTGACTTTTCGTACAATGTCCCACTGTCTGGCTTCCTGCATAAAGTCAAGTGCTCGGCGCAGTTGTGGCGAAATGTCGCTCCTCTGTTTTCATTTAAACAGCTTCTTATATCCGTTAGGGCAGCTAGCTAGCACCAGATGCTAACAACAACAATGCACGTAAGGTCTCTCTCGCTCGGGCCACACACACAGCCACACACACAACACACACACACACACACACACCCTCCCGGTCCTCCCGATGGCCAGTCGGTGCCTGCCGGTGAGCGTGGAAGTGTGGTCTGCCACAAGCGGGCGGCAGGAGCGGGGCTGTCAGCATCAGCTTGTAGATGGTATTTTAAACTCGATGCGCTCTGAAACTGCGGGGCGGCCGAGGAAAAAAAATACACATGCGTTAATCGCGTTTAAAATAATTAGTGGCGTAATCTTTTTTTATTATCGGTATCGGTCTTGAGAAGCAGGAAGTTATCGGTATCGGTTTCAAAAACCCAATATCGTGCATCCCTGAAACTAACTCAGAGGAGTGTTTACGTGTTCGGCGTAATGACGTACAACGTTCTCCACAACTTCTGTAGTCCTATTCAGCCACTTGGTAACAACCATCGTTTTTCACTGCTGATGTATTTAATGTCGTAGAACAAAATGTGATCCGTCTCTTAAATTTGTGTCAACCAAAGACCTTATTTCAGCTGTTTTCCAACATCCTATGGAGAGATCCCATTGGCTCTGAGACGAAGGAACTGGACATGGTAAAATGCTGACTCACTTCCGGGTTTTCGGACGCGTTCCTGTAACACTCATTTGAACCGGAAAACACAAACCCTTGCTCTTCTTATTTCCATGCATGCCCAGGAATGGGACATGCTCTAAAGAGTTTACACAACAATGGATACTAAGTCTACCCTCACCGTCCGGCGTGTCAAATGGAAACCCTCCATTTTTTATAATCAATTCACTCCTATGTCATAGCGTGTTCGGGTGACTTGCCATGGGAGCTGGATTCATTGAGAAAAGGTTGGGAGCAGCTGAGGCTTAAATATTGATGACCAAACAATGAATTCATTTCAAACATAATACCAAGACATATAGTTTGGCATTATGGAATAATATTTCAAATAATATAATAATTTTCAAATTTGAAATATATCTTTGCCCTTTTGCGAAAAGATGTTTATATTGTAGACTTTGAAACATTCTTTGATAATAAATATAATAATAATGCATTTGATTTGTAAAGCACCTTTCATTACTAAAAGCAATCCCAAAGTGCTACAAGGGGCATAAACTACATACTTAAAAACACAAGTTTAATAAAGGCTTTTTAAAAAAGAAAGGTTTATAGGCCCTTCTTAAAGGAGTCGGGAGTCTTTTTGCCCTTTTGCTGTAAGATGTTTATATTGTGGGCCACAGTACGTTTACATGGCTCCATACACATGTAGGAAGGTAATACATGAATGATTTGCGAGAGGAATACAAATCTGAAGTTTATCAGAATGTTTTCCATCACTCCAACCTTTTTCTTTTCAAGCACGTTGTGTTTTCATGTGTACATTTTTAAACCATTCACTTTGGTTCGTTGCCCCACTGAGACTTGTGTATATTGTGTGTCATTGCACCATGTAGAGCCGGTCAGAAGACACACAACAGTTTGGGAGCAGTAGAAATATTGCCTGGTCAACGTCAAGTTGTTTTATTCGTTTTTTCCTAAAAGTCCACCCTTTGATATTCTAATTTAACCTACATCATCACAACAAGGGGGCGCCTTTGAAACTGTAAGTAGTACTGTTTTTATGTGTGTTTTCAAAAGCAACATCAGTAGTCAAAGATTCTGTAAGGCCCCCCCCCACATGATCAGCAATAAAACCGCTCAGCACTGGCTGTGACTTTGTTCCCCTTTGGGTACAGAACTAGAAATTTCCACTGAGGGCTGAAAACCTTTCCAAGCAGAGCCAATAACATTTGGTGAATGTCATGTAGCTATTTTGGCAATGTATATCTGCGGCAAGGGCACCACGGCAGGGGCCCAGGAGGTGAACTGGGACCTCTCCAAGTAGCAGTCCACACTCCATATTTAGGTCTGTTCGGGGACTTGAACCGGCGCTAAAATATATTTGTTTTATCATCATTAAGAGAGCTTAAGAATGTGTACTGCAAATCCTGGATGCGTTCTACACAGATAATTTATTTTCCGTCAGGGCTGGTTTTTATTTGCCTTTTAAAAAGTGCAGCTTACAGACTGTTTTACTACACAGTTGCAGCTGTGAGTCTGTACAGCAAGTGTTTGAAGTAATTCGACATAGTACTCCTCGTTCTGAAAGGATTCTTTGTATCTTCAGCCTTTCAAAGTTCACGACAGTGTGAGTCTTTCACGTGATAAAACAACAAAAAAGGTGGGGAATACTTCCATCGTGAGAAAGTTAACCTTGGTTTCCTGGTGTAGCTTCAGCTTAAAAAAAAAAAGAACATAGGAAGTGCCAGATCGCGTATATTCATTAAGATACAATGCCTTTGACACCATTTCAAAAAGTGGTGCTCAAACCTAAGATGCGTTAGTAATATAATTCTTAACCGCCTAAAAGTTACCAACCACTTTTAACAATCAGACAGAAGTGGAAAACAGTGACTAATAAAACATGTGATTAGATGCATTGAAAATAATGGATCAACGCTTCATTTCCAGGCTGTGACGAAGCGTGGACTCTCGTGACGGTGTGACGCTCAAAGAAAGAGAAGCTGCTGAAAGACCTTATGTAGGAAACAATCCACGAACAATGTGGCTTTTGATATTATTTGATCCGTTTGATTTGTTGTATGTCTTATATATTCATGCTGCACTGTTGGAGGAGCCTGTGACTTAAGTTTTTCATTGCCATAACGACACTGTAGCTACTGTGCACATGACAATAAAGCCTTGAATCTTGAATTGAATGTTTTCTATCTGTGATACTAAACATATTTGTTAAAAAAAGGTAAAATTGGAGAGTTTTAAGCACATTGATGAATCAGGATACCATAATGTTGGCCAGGATAACCGTGACTTGGTGTTTTACTGTCTTCTTCCAAAGTTTTTTAATGACAACATTTGCTTATCCCTAATTTAAGCCGATTAATTTCATGACTTTTTGCTATGACCAGGGCTTTTCATTAACAAAGTATTTGCTGATCTTCCGAGAAACTACGGCTGGATTGTTGGTTTTTATGGGATTTATGGAAAAGCTACCGGGAGCCTATGTACATAAATACTCTTCATTTAAAAAAAACAAGCGTCTATTCATATATTAGAGCCTGCAAGGGAAAAAACAGGAGAGTTGAAAATAAAAAATGTTGTTCATTTCATTTAATCGTTTATTTGAACAGGGACAATGCACATTGATGAACACTTTAAAGCAGGGGTGTCAAAATAAAATACACAGTGGGCCAAAATAATAAAATGGGTACTAGTCGAGGGCCGGACTGGTTCAATGTTTATTGCAGAACTTATTGAAATGAACTTATTGCACATATTAAACCTGGAACTAACTAAGCTTAAATTATTGCCTATAAAAACCACATTAAACATTAAATAATCAGTTGCATTAATTTCTTATGGCTCTATCTGCAGCTTTTCCTCAGTCATTTCTTATGAGTACATTTTCCCACAGGCCAACAACAGCTTCAACAAAACTATTTCCCTCAAAGAACAAACCAAACCTGCCCTGTTGTCATGGGAGAGAAAGTGCAGAAGGAAACATCCATTGAACTCAGTGTGCTGCTCTGAGATGCTAGTTCAGATACTTGGCATCTCATCTTGGGTGCAAGTTCATCAATGTTTGGGCTCAGGCTCTGAGCGGAGGAGACCCTCAGGATGGAGTGAAGGTGTGCGTGCAATATACCGGCGGGCCAGATCTAATAGGAATTAGAAATTATCCTGCGGGCCGAAATTAAATCCACCACGGGCCTGATTTGGCCCCCGGGCCTTGAGTTTGTGCTCTAAACAAATAATGCTTAAAATGTAAGTATGCCAGATTTTAGCTTTGAGCTCATTTCAATCCATAGTCCGTCACATACAACATATAAGAACATGACATTTATAAACATAGCATAAATAAATACATGATATGCAGAAAGAGCATGAGCAGCATATACAAGTATTTACCACAAGGCAGTACAATGTAGCAGCGACGACATAGAAAGTGCAAGAGAAGATACAAGAGATACCTAAAGTGCAAGAGGAGATACCTCTGTGTTAAAGTGCATTTAGCGGTGATTGCCCGTCTGTGTTGATGAAAGGGTCCTTCGAAAATTACTTTTCATCTATCACGATTATATTTCTATAGTCTATCTATCTATATTAGATAAAGCGCTTCACCCTTGTGTTGCAGTTTACACCTGTAGTAATCCATATATATTAGACACAAAGAAGAAGTAGTGGAGATGTAGCTGGGATTTACAAGTACTATACGTGGGTACAATTTTGAGATACTTGTACTTTATTTAAGTATTTCAATGTTTTGCTACTTTGTACTTCTACTCCTCTACAGTTCAGAGGTACTTCTCCTCCTCTACAGTTCAGAGGTACATGGTGTACTTTTCCTCCTCTACATGTATTTAATTCCTTTAGTTACTTCACAGATGTGGATGAATGATGTGAAATATAATCAAGTGTTGAATCAGACTTTAGTTCCACCTGGAGTAAATCCACCAGCTACCCTGCAGTCTACAAAGTACTTCAGACTAGCTGCACCTTCACCAGCTTTGAGAACACTTTCATGATCAATCATTATAAAACATATCATATATTATTCTGAAATGGACCAATCTGCACAACGACTACTTTTACTGTCGCTACTTTCACTATATTTTGATGAGAATACTTTTCTACTTTCACTTGAGTAACATTTTGAATGCAGGACTTTTACTGTAACAGAGTATTCCTACACTCTGATACTTCTACTTTTACTCAAGTACAAGATCTGAGTACTTCTACTTCTATTTTTACTACAAGATCAGAGTACTTCTACTTTTACTCTAGTACAAGATCTGAGTACTTCTACTTTTAGTTACTGTAAGGGAAACTTCTGTGTAGCAATGCAGTGGGAGTCACCGACTCAGGAAAGAGACACAGGAAGAGCAGGAGCTTTGATGTCAAACACTGATGGTTTATTTGGAGCTTCGGCCGGAGAATTCACATCACAAGTCACAGCAGCCACGATCTGACTGCATGGTAGAGTTGCCACGTCAATTCTGAAGAACTCTACCCCAGACCCGTGTATTTAGCTAGTTCAGAGAGCATCATCAACATTCTGCATAACAAGATAAAATCATAACACCTCGATCAGCTGACGCCAACAGGCAGGAACAGGAAGACAGAACACTGAGAGCACAGCAGCCAAGGTTACGAGGTGCGTGTGCTCAGTCAGGACAGTTTGAACTGATAAACTGGGTCAAAGTTATGGGCCTTGGAAAATATTCCAAGTACTTCTACTTTTACTTCTACTTTTACTCAAGTACACGATCTGAGTACTTCTACATTTACTCAAGTACAAGATCTGAGTACTTCTACTTTTACTCAAGTACAACATCTGAGTACTTCTACTTTTACTCAAATACAAGATCTGAGTACTTTAGTTTTATTAAGTACAAGATCTGAGTACTTCCACTTCTACTAAAGTACAAGATCTGAGTACTTCTACTTGTACTCAAGTACAAGATCTGAGTACTTCTACTTTTACTCAAGTACAACATCTGAGTACTTCTACTTTTACTCAAATACAAGATCTGAGTACTTCCACTTCTACTAAAGTACAAGATCTGAGTACTTCTACTTGTACTCATGTACAATATCTGAGTACTTCTACTTTTACTCAAGTACAACATCTGAGTACTTCTACTTTTACTCAAGTACACGATCTGAGTACTTCTACATTTACTCAAGTACAAGACCTGAGTACTTCTACTTTTACTCAAGTACACGATCTGAGTACTTCTAGATTTACTCAAGTACACGATCTGAGTACTTCTACATTTACTCAAGTACAAGATCTGAGTACTTCTACTTTTACTCAAGTACATCATCTGAGTACTTCTACTTTTACTCAAATACAAGATCTGAGTACTTTAGTTTTATTAAGTACAAGATCTGAGTACTTCCACTTCTACTAAAGTACAAGATCTGAGTACTTCTACTAAAGTACAAGATCTGAGCACTTCTACTCGAGTACTTTTACTTATCTGAGTACTTCTACTTTAACTCAAGTACAAGATCTGAGTGCTTCTACTTTTACTCAAGTACAAGATCTGAGTACTTCTACATTTAAGAACAACATCTGAGTACTTCCAAGTACAAGATCTGAGTACTTCTACTTGTACTCTAGCACAATATCTATACTTATACCACCTCCGTTTATAGCCTATGAAAAAAACTATTAGAAAACGAAGGCTAAAGCTAATGTTAGCAGATAGTGACAATGTATGCTAGCTAGCTCTCTGCCGCTCTGAACACCTGAACGGCCCGTTCTGTGGCACAGACTGCACCAGCGGCTCAGTCTGTGCCACAGTGACTCCGCACAGTTAACGAACGCACCGTAGCTAATGTAGCTGACCCTCATCCCGGAGCAGCAGAGTTCAGCCGACAGGCAGGAAGACTCGAGCACACAGCTCGCGCTTCATATATTAAATAATACAACCCAGTCTCACGGCATTTCGTGTTCACCAACACGATTTGTAATCTATTGATTCGTGTTCACCAACACGATTTGCCCCTTTTTTTCGTGTTGCACAGCACGGTTTTAAAAGCAATGTATTTCTACTGCCTGCAACACGTCTTTTTCTCCGGTCGGGTCGTGGAAGACCGGAAGCTGTGTGGTTCATAAAAACATGTTCTTACTCAATATCAAGCCACAGTTATTGGTTTTATTTTAAATCGTATAATTTCGGACTTTTGTTCCCGTCTGTGAGGAAAATAAATGGGGCTCAGAGCCTCAGGATACTGAAATCTGTATTTTTTAAATCTTTTTTTCCTTCTAATTTGTTATTCTTTTCAAAATAACACACTGTCATTTACTCACCAATAACACACAATTATCCTTGCTTTTATTTATTGGTTTAATTCCATAATCTAGGGCTTTTTTGGCGTCCGTCAGGAACTGAATTTCAAAATAAATATAACCGGAAACAGACGTAGGCATTTCGAGCGATTACCCAAGATCCTCAGCTATGGTTTTAAGCTCGCTGATTGGATGTGTTAGCCGCAATGCATGCTGGGATTTGGTGTTTATATTATATGAAATCCGGAAAACATTTTAAAAGAATAAAATAATACTTAATTCCGAGTGCTCTTGCTTTTCTCTTTGAAAGTCATCACATAACGGCATTGTAATACACGGTTCGGCTGCATTACATATTACAGATCTGCCATAGTTCTTTATTTAGAGAGCCCTGATGAGAAGAGCTTTGGAAAAACTGGAAGAAATGCCGCCGAAACTGAATACTTGACGTGGATCATAAATATCTCAACAATTAAACAACATCTTCAATTTCTCTTCACACAATACGTCTCCTTGCAGTATCAACACTAATTCGGCTGACTTTTACATTTGATCTAATTCATAGATAGGTTATATTTACACCATAACGGTGCACAGCTGATAGAAAAGGACTGTAGTTTTTAAAGATATTACTGATTTTCTTTGAATGTAAGAATGTAAATACTGAGTCTGAAATAGTATAGCAATATGCTGTAAAATTATGTGAAAGCATGCATAAAACTATACATCTTCAGATGTTGTACATACACACTAATAATACAAAGTTATTATGGCTGTGTGCACCTTGTGTGCACCTCCTAGTGGTTAAAGCACGTTATTGAATTATTGTTTTTATGTGTTATATTTGATTAAAAAAATATTAAGAGTACATACTTTCATAGGGAGAAAGTATAAATATAGAAATATAGAATATAAAAAATCAAGAAGATACTATAAGTGATCTCTACAATAAAACAGTTTAGTGCAGGATGTACAAAGATATTAATAGGAGGAGGTGCAAAACAGAAAAACGGATTAACCTTTGAAAATCTTGAAAGTGATGTGCAAAATAGCCATAATATACAGTCTTTAATTAACTATTAGTAGAGAATAACGAGTAATTAATATACTTTATTACTCGTTTCCATTCATGTCAATTGCAGATACATGTTTAGTCTTCTCAAGCACCAACTATCAAATATCTCTCCTGATTGTTGGCACTTGACAATCACCTTCCCTGAATTTTACTCAGGTGTAACTAAAGTCTGATTTAAGGGTTGTTTATATTTCACATCATTAATCAGAATCAGTAACTCAAATAAATGCAGTGGAGTAAAAATACCAGGTTAACCTCTGAATTGTAGTGGAGTAGAATTACAAAGTATCAATGAGCTGTCATGTGGGTATATATTAATGCTGCGCATTATGGACACAAGCGATTTTCACCCATTTATTAATTACATGTTTTACATTTGATAACACCAATGTGTTGAATACTGGCAACTTCTAATTGTGGGAAAAACGAAAACGTTCAGTAGAGACGTCCCATAGAACATTTTGCGAAACACAATAGCCAGCATGTGTAGTTCTGGGGGGGTGGTCGATTCCAGTTTTGGATAGACTGGCGTGGTTTCGTTCCATTTCACACAGCTGATTGACGCTCTGCGTAACCTTACGGGGACTGTAGTCCTAAACGATAGCTGGGGATTATGGGTAGTGTAGTGTCTTCGGCCATCCTAAACTCAGAAATGTTGACAATCGCAATGATGCTCGAAATGTCCCTTATAGGCCTACGTCTGTTTCCGGTTATTTTTATTTTGAAATTCAGTTCCTGACGGACGCCAAAAAAGCCAGAGATTATGGAATTAAACCAATAAATAAAAGCAAGGATAATTGTGTGTTATTGGTGAGTAAATAACAGTGTTATTTTGAAAAGAATAACAAATTAGAAGGAAAGAAATATTTAAAAATACAGATTTCAGTATCCTGAGGCTCTGAGCCCCATTTATTTTCCTCACAGACGGCAACAAAAGTCAGAAATTATACGATTTAAAATAAAAGCAATAATTGTGGCTTGATATTGAGTAAGAACATGTTTTTATGAACCACAAAGCTTCCGGTCTCCCACGACCCGACCGGAGAAAAAGACGTGCTGCAGGCAGGAGAAATACATTGCTTTTAAAATCGTGCTGTGCAACGCGAAAAAAAGGGGCAAATCGTGTTGGTGAACACGAATCAATAGATTAAAAGTCGTGTTGTGAACACGAAATGCCGTGAGACTGGGTTGAATAACAACACCATGCGCGTCATGATGCACATAACAGCTCGCGACCGCAGATTATTTCGGCGATTAGATAAAATGTAAATTATATTTGACGCAACATTAGTTACATTTCCATGACTTTTCCAAAAATGTGCATTTTGAATTTCCATGACTTTTCCAGGTTTTCAATGACCGTACGAAGCCTGAACATGACGTCAATGGGACGTGTGTTCTCTCTGTGGTTCAGTGTAGAACAAATTATTGTTAAACCCTCACCGTATTGTTTGACACATGTGACTACACTATCAGTGACTATCAGAGTCTTTATGGCAGATGTTATACTGATACATCTTAGCAGCTAATCAAATAAAAAATAACATTTCTGTTCCAGCGTCAGATTGGAATAATTTCTTCTCAAAAGACATGTTAGAAATATATACCGCTTTATCATAAAATATAATTATAATGTCTTTGCTTCTATTTAAAAAGGGAAAATATATTAGAGACAATCTTGTGATGGGATTACAAAAGCTGCAAATCGAGTCAGTTACCCTTTTTTCCACTTCTTACTTGGGATGGGAATTTTAAAGCAAATTGATATTCGAATATTCGACTCCCAAAAAAAACAATTAACCGATTAACCAAATGTACATATCCTATAAATGTTTAATACGTTTTAATAATAAATAAATGTTCAAATAAATATAGAACCTAAACCAAGTTTCAATTGACATTTTTCTTAAGATATTTAAAATGGCACTGTCGTATACATTTAATGAATCCATTTGATAATATCTAATCAACTTAGGCACCCCTCCAATAAAAATACTCATATTCGAATACCTGAATCATTGTGGATATTCGAATATTCGATTATTAATTCCCATTGCTACTTCCTACCCGCCTACTTTTGACAACCTTCCTTGGACTAAATCCTTTTTAAAATAAACATCTTTAACTTTCTGTGACTGCATTTTGTATATACCAATATGGTGACAACTTCATTACATTACATGTCACGTAGACGCTTTTATCCAAAGCGACTTACATACATACGTTCGCTCGGCTTCCTACGCCGGAACCTGCGACGCTTTCCCCAGAAACTGAAGGAGACAGCTTTTGTGGCCCCAGTACGTTCTAAAGTAGAGTACGCCAGCTCGGTCTGGGACCCCTACACTGATAAAGACAGTGATGCCCTGGAATCAGTTCAAAGAAGAGGTGCAAGCTTCATTTTTGGAGATTATGAATGGGACAGCAGTGTCACAGAAATGCTCAAGCGGTTGAACTGGGTGGAATTAAGTGAAAGGCGGCGATTGGCTCGTTCGGTTCTCTTCTTCAAGAGTGTCCATAACATCTCAGCCATCGATGCATCAATGTACCTAGAGCCAGTTAGAAGAAGTGCAAGCCGCAAAGCCAACTCTTTGAACTTCGAGCAACTAGTGACACTCTTAAATACTCCTTCTTTCCGAGAACAATCAGAGAGTGGAATTTGCTACCAGAAGAAGCTGTCATCGCAGAAACCGTGGAGTGCTTCCGGCAAACTTTAAGAGACATTTAGCGGGGATCCATCCCCCACTGAGCGTGATACCTCTGGGTTCTGCTCAGTATTAATCCAGATCCATACATTGAGTACCGTGGACGATCCACACAGGAGCACTTTGGGGTGAAGTGTCTCAGGGACACAACGACATGCTGACTGCAGTGAGACGTGATCTGTATATAACTGAGACTTATGATATATTGTTGAAAAACAGTCAAATAGGGGACCTTTAAACTGAATTTACCAATTGCTTCAACACAAGTTTTTCTCCCTTTCTCCACAAAAAGAACTGAGAATCCTCAAATGGATGTTCACCATTCTGTCCACAAGATGGCGGTACATCCTAAACCAAGACGTGACACTTTCTTGTTAAACCTCCTGAGCTTCTGAACACACAGAGAAACATAACTATGCTCATCAGGAAACAAATAGTTCAGCATCACATATATACAACCAGGGAATGGAAAACATTTGACATAGAAACATGTCACACGCCATAGCCAAGTGTACTGAACCCTGGGAAACTCACGCACATGTGTGAATTGTGGAACTGTAAGGCTTTCCAAATTAAAGCATTGCAGACTTTGCTTTCTGGGACTTTAATGATGAAAACCACAAATGAAGGGGCATTTATAATTCCCATAGTTCCTCCCATCACGGAGCTGAGCAAAGGTCTGACTTGTAAGATTAACTGTGGGTGTACAGAGCCTTTATCCCCTAAATCCATGCTCAGGTCAGCAAAATAATGTATCTACTTCTCACAGTCCTTAAATAAGATTGGAAATGCAATGCTTACACATTTTCTGTTTATGTAGGTCCCTTGTAATCCCTTTCATTGAGTACACACACCCTATTCATGCAAACATTAAGGTTTACAATGCATTTACAGCATGAATGTGGTAAATACAGTCGATGGGTAAATCCTAATCTGTAGCCGGACCCCTGGAGGAATGGCATCTCATGCAGGAAAGACTGTGAGGTACACCTGATTTGAACCATATCGATCCTGAAGTAAGACATTCGTCAAAGTGGGCTTAAGAGAAACTAAGAGTTACGACGTGGGGATAAGTAATAGTAGTTTTAAGGGATGTAACAATGCACCTATTGGTATGTCTACAAGACATTTGGTTAAGCGTGCAACATGTGTTTCCTTTCTAAGGCAAGTACATGTGTATCAATGAAATGCTGCAAGTTAACATTTTGGCGATGCTATCACTCCAATGTCTCAGATCAATCAAAGCTACATTATAGGTCAAGAGTTTTGGTCGACATACACTCATTTCCTCTTGCAGTAGTGTGAACACTCGACACACACACACACACACACACACACACACACACACACACACACACACACACACACACACACACACACACACACACACACACACACACAGATATTGCTCTTGACATGTTTCCTCCATCTATAAAAGATCTGGTTTCCTTTCTGTATTCTGTGACTATCAAAAGATGTTTGGTTTAAGTTTGACTTCCTAACCCTAACCCACCCATCTCTTTCCGAAACACAAAAGTAAACGCAGATAACCCCAGCTGACACACACATGTGCTGTGTGTGTGTGTGTGTGTGTGTGTGTGTGTGTGTGTGTGTGTGTGTGTGTGTGTGTGTGTGTGTGTGTGTGTGTGTGTGTGTGTGTGTGTGTGTGTGTGTGTGTGTGTGTGTGTGTGTGTGTGTGTGTGTGTGTGTGTGTGTGTGTGTGTGTGCGTGCGTGCGTGCGTGCGTGCGTGCGTGCGTGCGTGCGTGTGACCGAGCACACAACGCACATGGCCTCAGGCCTCAATGAGTTTGACTGACCCAATTTGCATTGACGTTTTGTTATAGGCATTTAGCAAACATTAGCTCCCTGTGGAAGCGACGCATGGAGCAGTTTGGAGAAGAAACCCTTGGCTATCATTGGAAGCCATTTTAATTTCAAGGAGTATTTGAGGAAAAATACATAACAACGACTACTGGACTTAAATGAATTGTAGCCTCAACCGTCATCAACAACGAATGATAATAAACACTTTATAAGTAGCCACATCTTAAATTCCCTGATAATTAATGGTGGACACCGTGATGTTTCCTCCGACACTAACGTCATGGGAATCTCATAGTGACATCTTCCTTATAATGATGATGTACTTTTGCATACAGTTGTGTGTATTGCAAGCTGGGATTTCAGTCAGTTTTTCAGGTACTGCAGTATTGTAGTATATCCAAAAAGCAATTGCCTTTGGACTACCATTCTTTTAATGAAGCTCTGCGCAAGTTCAACCAGGAACACCGTCTGTATACAGCTTGTTACATTACATTACATTTAGCTGACGCTTTTATCCAAAGCGACGTACAATAAGTGCGTTCGACCAGGAAGACACAAACTTGAAGAAAACAGAATCATAAAGTACATCAGGTTTCATAGAGCCAAACATTTCAAGTGCTACTCAACAGGCTTTAGGTAAGCCAGTCCTTTGTTAGTATATAAGTGCTCTGTTAATAATTCTATCGCTCGAGGTGGAGTCGAAAGAGATGAGTTTTCAGTCTGCGCCGGAAGGTGTGTGAGCTTTCTGCCGTCCTGATGTCAATGGGAGCTCATTCCACCATCTTGGAGCCAGGATAGCAAACCCACGTGTTTCTGCTGATGGGAACTTGGGTCCCCTTCGCAGCGAGGGTGCAGCCAGCTTTGACTCTATTCCCACAAGCCAATCACAGCGCATCGTCAAACCTTTAAATCTGCTCTCTCCCCTGACTCGACCTAAAGCAATTGCCCTTGGACTGCCATTTGTTTTAGTGCTACTACAAATAAACCCGGAGAAAACAATTCAAACCATCTCATATTTTAAAATCTACTGCGAAGCCTTTCACTGGAATGAACTGGTATTTATAAGAGCGGAACAGATCTAAGATGTTTTCATGTGTATTCTGACGGTGGGTTTTGTGGCCTGTCGAACTCGCATTGAAGTTAAAACGGAACCATGATGTCCTCCTAATCTTCACTACTTCGGTTATTTCTCCTCCTCTGCCAGATTCTCCATTAAGCGAATTGGAAGAACAAAAACCACACATGCATCAAGAGCTTTGAGCACCGGGAAAAGCTCGATATAAATAACATGTATTATTATTATTATCCTCATTGTCTCCTTTACCGTCTCCTCTTCAGCTCACTGCACCACAGCAAGGCATCTCTGAAGCACCCCATGTTCTTCCTAAAGTAGGTCAGTAGGTGTCTGTGCTCACCCTGCAGTGTTTCATAAGCTCTTACACAACTATGCATGATGCTGATAAGCAGGAGGACTCTAGCGTCTCGGGTTTATGCTCAGCACGGCACAAAACCTCCCTTTTGTTTCCTGTCCTCAATTTTTTAACGAAGATGTTCTCTCTCTCGTTGTCGCCATCCATTCTCATTCGCTGCAATAATGAAAGATGTTCCACTAGCTGTTGCCATAACCCCGTCTTCTTTAAATCCCTCCCTTTTTCTTCTTCACTGTTAAAGCTGTTTTTTCTGAATGGGTATATTTCCTCCGATGACGGCATGCTTTCCCCTCCCGCTCCCGCTCCCTCCCCCTCCTCCCTTTTCATCCAGCTGCTGTTTTCCTGAATGAGCACGGAACCTATCCGATGACCTCACCGTTGGCTCAGCTGTCCCCCCCCCCCAAAAAAACTGGAACGATGGAGCGTTATGAAGGCGGTGCAGATGATGGTAGAAAGGGTGTGTGTGCTGTTACCGTGTTAAAAGCAAACATCCGGCTCTCTGCAGACACTCGTGCATGTTCACACAAACTAACGCTCACATGCACGCACTGCACTTCAGGATTATTATAGCACTTAATCTGCATGGCAACAGCCCCCTTTGCTGCTGTAATGCTGAGCTGATGGGTGAGAAAAAGGAGAAAGAAACAAAGCATATGAGGAAGAAAAGGAAATGCCAAAAGAGAAAATGCGAGACAGAAAAGCTAAAGAGAGACCCAGAGAGAGAAGAGAGAAGACGGATTAAGAATGGCTGTTTATTCATTCATGATTTCCTCTTCATTCAGATCGCCTGTGGGCCCAGAGGACAGATCTCCGTTACGTAAGCAACACAGGGGGAGGGGCAACTGGGGTTGAGATCAGGTGAAGTAGGATGGAGATGGAGAACACACAGGCGGGGACATTCATCCTATCGCTGGACAGATCACCTTAGCATTGCTACAAGGATGTCATTGATGTGGTTTGATGAACGGTGAGGCTGCAGGGAGGAAGTACTGCTTTAAGAACAGATGCTGCTGTCATTGATAAAGTAGTGCACTGGAGTTCATCAAAAAGAAACAGAAGCTCAAAGCATTTTGAGAGAAACAAAGAGGTATATATGTCCTGTGAGGATCTTTAGCGGTCATTATATCGTTATAAGGCTTATGTGCAGCACCAAAGCAGATTACAAAATACATTATTATCTGTTCTGCAGGGGAATTTTATGAACATGTCATATTACCTGACATGATCCTTGCTTCAAAATGTTCCTCTTACCAACAAGAAAGAGGCCAGTGTCTCGTTCCCTCAGCTTTTGTCCCTCCCCACGGATATGTGAGAACTTATGCAGTTTAAGAGAAGTGAAAGGCATACGAGAATCAAAAGAGGGGCGAGACACGGAGAGCACACCAAGAGATGATTCATACCCTGATGAATTATGTCTTGCATAATCCAGCCTTAGATCCCTTCCTGTTGCTTGTCAGCAAACGTTTTGTAATCCTCACTGTAGTCATAATGAAGTGCTGCAGACCCACTAAAACGCGTTGTTACCTCATTGGTCAACATTAAGGGCTAAAGCCAAACCTCATAGGGCTGGATTCAGTTGGCCATGGGTGATGGCAGTAGCGTAGGCAGAAATGTACTTTAGGGCGGGCCAGCTTTTTCCAGGGGGAAACATGACTTTAAAGGAGGCCTGGCCTATAATAATAATATATAATAATGCCCATTGCCAAGCATCGTTGTAGCATTTCCCTCCGAATAATGGTCGAAGACCTGACTGATGATATGAATTTATTGAAGTCTCCAATATCAACGTAAGAGCTATAAAGACACAAAAATAACAAATACATGATTTAGGCTCCATCCGTATTAGAATCACTTTAGCATACTACCAAAAGTGAACTGTAAGCAGACAGCAACGCTACAACACACACAACCTACATGTTTATATTATAGTTAATACCAACTTTGTGGCTCTTCGGGGGGTGCTAAACTTAAACATAAACGTTATCCTTTACTTTCTCCGTCTTTATATGTAGATTAATCTCCGCTCCTTTTCTCCGTCACGTTGTTTCCATAGCAACTTCCTGTCAACAGCGTAAACTCGCTTTCAAAATAAAAGCATCTAAATAACACAGGAAGTTAACCTAAATTACATTTAAGACATATTTACAACTGCAACGAAAGTCACAAAAACAATGTAATGTCCTTTTCATTTTCACAGAACACAAATTGAGTTATTTACAATTGTTATGTAACTCTTTTATTGCACTAGGTAACAGCAATAATAGGTTGTAGCATTCAAACCTGCTCATGGACTTGCAGTGGTCCTCGCTTTTTTGTATGTCTCTCCAACGAGTTACGCAGGTGCTTCCAGTCGACATATCCATCCCTCGTAAATGCACCTTCAGCTCCTGGGCTGGGGACATGGCTGCACAGAAAAGCGCGTCCCTGCAGGCAGCTCTCTGCCTCTCTCACGTTACTACATGCCACATCACTCCGATCCTTTCTGCCCTGCCCTGGCTCCCTGTCCATCTCAGAACCCAATTGAAAGTACTGGTCTTCACATATAGAGCTGTCCATGGCCAAGCCCCAGCCTACATCAATGACCTTATCCACCCGCACATCACAACCCGGGCCCTGAGGTCCTCTGAGCAAGGCCTCCTAAGGGTGCCCCAAACCAGGCTAAAGGCTAAGGGTGACCGTGCCTTTGAGGCGGTGGCCCCAAGGCTTTGGAAGAAACTCCCCCAAATAATAAAAACCTCGGCCTCAATAGAGATTTTTAAGGGGCGGTTAAAGACCCACCTCTTCCGACAGGCCTTTGGGTCGTCGGAGGAGGTGAGTTAGTGGCTGTCTTCTTTTTTTTATTATTGGTGTTTTGTCGTATGTTTTATCCTATGTATTACTTGCTGCCGTTTTATGCCTTTTATTCTACATTTTATAGTTGTACTGTGAATTGTATCCTGTGTACTGTACTGTAAAGCACTTTGTACATCCGTGTTGAGAAGGGTACTATATAAATAAAGTTGTACTTACTTACTTACTTACTATGACGCGCGCCGGAACCAACAACCAGTTTTTACCGTAAATGAGTTCAGTTCAGAGGACAACACACATACAACATTAATTCAACTCAATATTTGTTCACTTGAATTTCACTTTGAATGCTTGGATATTCTCAATGGGTGAATACATTTTTTGTAATAATAATAAAAAAATAAAAATGTACACCGAAGCTTTCTCAGGGTGGGCCAATGAGTAAACTGGGTGGGCCTGGGCCCGCCCTGGCCCTATGGTGGCTACGCCACTGCGTGACGGGGAGAGTTTTGAAACCACCTGGGCCATATTAATTCAAGAGTATTGACATGTTTAGGCTGGGATTGAAGCCCATATTCACATGAACATTACAGAACATGGGGCCACAAACACACAAACAAAGCTAACCGCTATCTAATGGGAACAATGTCTCTCCTACACTGTTCAATAAAATATTTAAAAGATCAATTTGACACATCATAGTCTTTTTGGGGGAATTGGAAAGCATTGTGAAAAATTGTTGTATAGTCTTTTGTGAATTCCCATAAAGTAGCTGTCACTTGAATCAGCATCGGCTGTGGCTAGAAAATAAAAGTATAACAACTATTTTGGGCTGTGGAGTTGGAGCTGTAGTGTTAATCTCATGGCTACATTTGTCTTTACTAGCATAACGCTGCAACATCTGACTGATCAGTTGAGGGGCTTTGTGGGCAAACACAAGTAGAATGCATCCGTCAAATTACTATTCATTTGAAAAAATACTTCACACTGTCCCTGAATTCAGCGAGGTCACTCTCTGCCCCACATGAGCAGGAAGTACGGGGGAAAGACCAATTTAGAAATGGGCCATCACGCAGGAGCACATGACTTCGGGGGAGTGTTATCCACTGGGAATGAGGCCAGTAAAACACATGTTTGTATGTATGTGCATATACAGTATTAATTATGTGAAAAGCTGTCCTGGTTTTTGCACCAAATGGAGGACGTTTGTCTAAATCTCTGCAGGCTGGAATAAAAATGAATGAAAAAAGAATGAGAAATGCGCAGGCAGTCATTTCTTTTAGGTAGCACTTGGACTTGAACTGGTGACCTTCCAATTCCCAAGCCAAGTCCCTATTGACTTTGCCACCTCCGCCACAGTGGCCCGCAGTCATCAGCAAGTGTGCGCTAGAATATTTGATTAATTTAAAGCGAAGTGAAGCGAAGTGCATCTTTCAGTTGCTTTGTTTTGAAGTTTTTGCTATTATGGGAACTGCAATTATTCTAGAATAATAATTCCATGTCATTCTGAAACAGCTTGGGGCCACATCTGATAAACCAGAGCAGAACTGTGCCAAAGCAAACTGTGTGTTGTCCACCAGGTCAACATGGCAACCAGGTGTGGGTACACACACGCACACACGCGCACACACACACACACACACACACACACTGATCTGAGGTGATGAGGACACAGGCAGTAGATTTCCTGTAAATCTAAAAGAAAAATGTGCTTTTTTTTCTCAACACCTCTGATTGACCCCCTTCTTCAAGTTAACAGTACCAACTCTTGCCATACAGTAAAACTAAAATAGTTCAATATGCAATGCAGTTGATTGACTTGATAATTTGCAGGTCAAAACATATTAAAATGTACAGATTTTGAGAGATTCGTGCATTACCTAACTGTAGGAAAAAATGCAATAACTTAATTTTTGTTACCACTGAAATGTGTCAAACAAAATGTAAACCAGCCTTGTGTCCATCTAAACTAAAATACTAACAAAAATAGTTCCAAATACAAAATGGAAATTGCAAAATCAATCCTCAAACATCTCTGCTTAGTCTATATTAGAGTTCACTTATGGCGCATTTCCACTGCAGCTGGTAGCCCCGTTTAAGCGTCCTTAATCGTCCTCAAGCGGCCAGGCCAGTTTTTGGTGGCCTTTCCATATAGCGTAGCACCGGCTAGCGGGTACTTTCCCCCTCTTTTTCCGGCCCCATAAAATCGTGGTTCTATCGGGCCAGGGCTGAACTAGTGACGTCAACACTCTCGACTGCTGATTGGTCAGAGAGAATCGTCACAAGATCGCGCGCGAGATCATTCCCAGCGTCGCATATATATATCTAGAAGCAAGCTTGCAGCATTTTTGTAAACGGAGGAGCTACAAAAATGGCAACGTCAAAGAAAAGCACACCGCGGTCGACCGAGGAGGTGACGACGTTCCAACATCTCATTGGGGATGATAAAATCCAGCGGGAGCTCGACGGGAGCCCCGCCTACACTGCGTTGCTATAGTAACTACCCCAGGTCCTCAACTGTAATGGGAATGCGCCACGGCCTCGGACGGCCAGCGAGGCAGCCCGAGGCCTGAGCGAGGACGCTTAGGGACGCTTAAACAGGGCCACCCCGCTGCAGTGGAAATGTGCCATTAGATTCGATGTAGACATGCCTTGAAGGTCCCAGTCTCTTATTTCTGGTTTATGACTGAATCCAGTTGCACATACACACTGAAGTGGCCGCACTAACACCACACCTGCCTACTCCATTTCATGACCTTTCACTAGATATCACATCTACGGGTGAAGTGGCAAGAGAGTGGAGCGTGGAGAGACATTCAGTTCCCTCTCACAGATACAGTAAACTCAGCATTTTGGACCGAGGTCAGCAGTTCTCATGAGCTGTGTTTTTATGTTGGGTCTGAATGACTTTATAAAGCATTTTTGTTTCAGTTTCAAAGTGCGGTCGCAGCTGCAAATATTTAGTAGCTGCTTGTCAGATGATCCAGCTGAAGCTTGATGTTGCTGCCAGCTTCTAGGAGAACCAGAACGGCTTCAGCAGGTGGTCTGGATTAGTCATGAACATTTATTATAGGTATGAAAAAAAAGTAGGAAAAAATATGGGGGAAATCTACTTGTTTTTAGCTTATTGATGTTTGTTATGACATCAACACTTGGTAAAATATTCATTCTCAATATGTTCCTGAACTAGTCTTGATTTCATGGTTTGAAAAGGATTGACATGATATTTGGTACGGATGTTACTGGCCTACAAAGAATGAATTTTAGGAGCTTATCAATCACAGACTTGTTGCCTTCATGCCTTCATCAATCCCCACATTTCAGTTTGCACCAATACTTTAGTTAATGTACCTTTTTGTTTGATTCTGATCAGTTAATGTCAGAATGCTACATAACAAAACTAAGATGGAGAACATGGTAAAAAGCCTTCATTCAGGAATCAGGAAGTTAGCACCCAGATAATCACAAGTTGGTCCACTTTCCCTCTCAGTGAACATTTTAAATACTTTTATTTTTTTAAACGTAACATTTATAACGGCAGAAAAAAATGAATAGAAACAGGATTAGTGTATTGGGAAGATATACAGCAAAGTTTAGTTAAAATGGTAAATAGAAGACATTATAATAGACTAACCTACTGAAAGAATAAACAAAAGATATACAAATGTGCGACCATACTCACTTAGGAAGCTCGGTGCTGGATGCGTTTACCCGTTTTCCTCTGCTCTTAATAGGCGCGTTCACACCGCAGTACTTTTCCCACTTTAGTTCCGATGTAGTTCCGAAATGTTGCGTTCACACCAAAAAGAGCCGGAACTCAAATTAGTTCATGAGAAACTTTTCACCCCCTTTTCCGTCCCTGCTAGAGAGCGGGGACTTTCGTGGGAGAAAAAGGTTCCTCTGTCTGATTGGCTGGGCGGATTGCAAACCACGCCCCGTACAACTCCCAAAAGGTTTTGTGAAGCCGCCATTTTATTATCCTTGCATTAGCATTATTAGCATTAGCATTAGCCCAGCACAGAAACGCAGAGAGACTGACTTATGGCAACACAAAATAAAACATGGGAGCGGTGGAGATGAGGAGGTGTCGGCGTTCTGGCGATTTACTCGGAAGGCTTCAGTAGAAGCTGCTGGGAGTCCCAGCAGCTTCGACTGAAGCCAGTCCCCAACTCCGGGGACTTCCGGCCGGGAACTTTGGGCAGCAGTATACGCCGTGAAGTGGTTTGCGGCCCGCCAGTAAACCCAAAGCAGAAGAAGAAGAAGTGACGTCAGCGGCTTCATTTGCCTAATCCTCCCCCAGGGACTTATTCCGGTGTGAACGCGATCTGTACTTAGTTCATGAGAACTAAAGAGTTCTCATGAACCTTTGTGGGAAAAGTACTGCGGTGTGAACGCGCCTAATGGCTACAGGTCATTTAGCTCCCATGCGTTCGGGCCGATTAAGCGAAATTAGCAACAGAAAAAAATCTCTAACAAGAATCACTTTACCGTTTAGAGAGGGCCTTCAACTGATTCACTTTTCAACAAATGCAAGGACTTTACCCACCTAATTATTGTAGCATAGGCTCTCACTTGTATGTCGACAAGTACTTCAAACAGCTTAATGAAATTGTCATATGTCCTCATGTGACCCCGAACCACACTGTTAACCACAACCAATCAGCTCGGAGGCTCCATCTATCTGAGCTGTCAAAAGGACCCATGCCAGAGTGTGTGTGTGACGGTGTGTTCTCCCGGGCATCAGCGCCTCCTCCCTGGTCTTTGATGTGGTACAGAGAAGGCGTTTTCCTCAAAGATCTCCACCCAGTTCTCCATGTCCCGTGCCACAGCAAAGGCCAAAGACATCTGGTGTGTCTTTAATGAGGAGCTCAAAGCCTTCCGGCAGCATCAGCAACGCCATGAACTCTATAATATCATGATTCAGCTTACATCTTAACATCAAAACTCAGAGTCAGCTTTTTCCAAAGTGTTCAACTAACTCGTGTAATCAAAAAAAGGGTCTCCAAGTTGAAGCTTTCGACTGCAACTCGAAGGCTTCATCATCAAAAGGTTACACATGTGCAAATGCTGTCCGCCAATGAAACCCATGAGTGTTAAACATGTTAAAAAATTAAAAGCTATGGAGTTTTTCCTCATCTCAGTTCAGCCTGATGTGTAATTACCAAGTCTGACTATATGGACTGCACAGAAGCTCATTTCCACACACACACACACACACACACACACACACACACACACACACACACACACACACACACACACACACACACACACACACACACACACACACACACACACACACACACACACACACACACACACACCATGTATACATCACTTCAGGGGACATTACATTGACTTACATGCATTTCCTGGAGACTTATCCTAACCTTAACCATAACCAACACATGCCTAACCCTAAACCTAACCAAGTCTTCACCCTAAAATTAATGATCCCCTCATGGGGACCTCCAATTTGTCCCCATGAGGGAGGCGAGTCCCCATACGTGACTATGTAAACTGATGTAGGTCCCCACAAGTATAGTAATGCTAGTCCACACACACACACACACACACACACACACACACACACACACACACACACACACACACACACACACACACACACACACACACACACACACAGTTGTCCAGTGAGAGCATGACGCTGCAGATCTGACCTCACTGCGAGCTATGAGGCTAAATTATATATGAGCCTTGAGATGACATCATTCGAGGTAGTCTCCGTCAGTATGTTTCGACACAAGTCAGCTCGAGTAAAGACAAAATAGTTGGAGAATAGCAGTGTTGTAGTCAAGTCACCAATTCACGAGTCCAAGTCACCCTCGAGTCACCACTCTTCGAGTCCGAGTCCAAGTCCGAGTCACCAAGGGAGAGTCGTAGTCGAGTCCGAGTCCAAGTCCGAGTCACCAAGGGAGAGTCGTAGTCGAGTCCGAGTCCAAGTCCGAGTCACCCAAGGAGTGTCCAAGTCGAGTCCGAGTCCGAGTCATCATTACCTGTGTTCGAGTCAGAGTCCAATTCCGAGTCACTTAAGAAGAGTCCAAGTCAAGTCCGAGTCACAAGTCTTCATGTATTAATCTTCGTGGATATATGTTTTGAAATGTAGCTGCTCCTCTACATTGCTGTTATCCTGTCTATTGAACTGCTGTGAAGCGAGTTTGGCTACAATTCTTGTAATAGGTGCTATACAAATATAAAGCTTATTTCTAATATTCATATTATTATTATTATATATAAATAAACTATATTTAAAATGAGTTACCTTTTAGAGAAGTGATTATATTTGTATGCCAATATTTTCCTATGGTAAAGTTTTCGTTTTGCACTTTTATTTTGATAGTAATAAGATTGGGACTCTTATTTTGAAGGAACTTTTACGGGTTAAATCAGTTTACCGATAAAGATTTATCCCCAGAAAGCACATGGCTACTTAGCATGCAAAATGACGTCATTCTGCATGTTAAGTTTGTGCTTTCGTTATCAGCTGAATCTTTATTTATTTATTAGATCACGTTACTCTGATGATAGTGTTCAAGACAGCCTATATGTCTGAACTCGATCCTTAGAGTAATGTGTTACGGAGCCTTCTCTTCTATATTGTTTCCACATAACGAGCATTTTGCTCTGCTCTTTTCCAATGTGGAAGCAGAATGTGTGAAAGCATACAGCACGATGCGGGGTGTGTCTGTAGACATCTCTAGACTGGAACAGCGGGGCCCAGTACGTGAACTCGCCATACAGGATAGAGGACATCAGACTCCAGAGAAAATGTGCTCGAGTCCGAGTCCAAGTCGGAGCGTCAATGTACGAGTCGAGTCCGAGTCAACGTGGGGGGGGAATTCACGAGTCCGAGTCCAAGTCATCCTGTGGGAGAATTCACGAGTCCAAGTCCGAGTCGCGTCAATCAGTGTGCGAGTCCGAGTCAAGTCACGAGTCCCGAAAATCGGCACTCAAGTCCGACTCGAGTCCGAGTCCAGGACTCGAGTACTCCATCTCTGGAGAATAGCCCATCAGTTTTTTTGTTTTTTTAAAGGATCGAAATTGAAAGCACATTTCTATACATGTTTTATTTAGAATCAACATTTTAAAACCCCAAGTTATATGATGTTTGATGTATTTCAACCTTTCTAAACTTACATTGTGTCGCTTGATGACTCAATAAACGTTGTTGAGTTCGGTACAGAATAATTTTCCGGCTAGTGAACCAGAACCCAATCGTTACTCTACATATTACCGTCATTTATCATATCTTTACCTTTCGTTGTTGTCGCCTGTGGTCTGCTGAAGTCGTGATGCACGATCAGCATCGAGTGACAGGCCGTCATGGAGTCACAAGTGTATCCTCTTCTCAGCATACTTCATAGTATACTAATAGTTGAAAATCTGAATATTATTCACATATATTATCCAATCAATCATTTTTCTGACATTGATTTTGACATTTCTAGTTAATTATATTGTAATAAAATAACTAATTATTGTTATTCTCACCTCCCGATTACATCCGAAGCATTCCCAATACAAGTGGTTGAAGACTTATTGTAGCCATTGTTGGAAATGCTTATTTGATTCTGAACAAGATTCAACAGGTAGTGTTCAGGTCCATTTAAATGTGGCTGGAATTTGTTATTTAGTATTCTTAGCGATGCATCAGCCAAGTGTGCCGTTTCCATGACTTGGTATTGATTCCCCAGACATTATTTTCAGCCCATCCTCATGGAGTATATCCATCCAAAATGGTTCTGGGGGCAAAACGTGTGTGTCGTGGGTCCAGGACATCCCTCTCCCATTTCTGTTCTGTAACATCTTCTCGTCTAAAGAGACAGGATGGTTGTGTAATGTATTACTAGCAGCTGATGGTAGATCCAACAATGGTCCCATATATATTTGAAATCTGTATGATGAGAGCCACGTTTCAAGATATCCGTCGCAGGTCTCGTTACAAATAAACAAACTTTGAAGCTCTTTTTTTTAAATAAATATTCCACAACAACTATACTCACTTAGAAGCTCAGTGCTAGATGTGTTCCCATGTCCTCTCTGCTCTTACTGGCTACAGGTCATTTAGCTACTAACAGTCCATGCATTCGTGCCAATTAAGTGAAACAACAGAAAACATCTCAAACAAGACTCACTTTACCGTTTAGAGCCGGGGTGTCAAACTCAATTTCATCGCGGGCCACATTAGAATTATGGTTGCACTCAAAGGGCCGGTTGTAACCATATAAATATACATATATAATATATATAATATATATAAAATAATGTATTATATTACATTATTGCCTCTGAATTGGATTATTATCGGATAGGGTAATAACTTAGTAATTAACTACGTCTGAAATCCGGGGCAAATAATTGCAAGTCTCTTCAGTGCGCATGTCACAAAACGAGATGCATTGTGGGACATGTAGTTTATGGGCAACGTGCTTCTGTAAAGTGGCATGTAGCCGTATAATAAACATATTAGATTATTTGCAAGCTCTTGCGGGGCCACATAAAATGAAGTCGCGGGCCGGATTTGGCCCCCGGACCTTGAGTTTGTCACCCCTGGTTTAGAGAGAGCTACAAACAATACAACACCTTGTGCCTTCAACTGGTTAGCTTTTCAACAAATGTAAGGACATTACTGACCCTATAAATCAATGTTTTGTTTAGTAGATTCGCTACACGCTTCCCCCTGACGTCACCTTAAGTCCCGCCCACTCAGTTTACATCAGTCATCGCTGATTCGTTAATATGGAAGACTGACACTTTGCTAACCAATTAGATACAAAATACAAATAGACAATGACAGGTTCAAGGAAAACGGAAAATACTTCAAAATCAAACTTTTGTCCAAGCTTGAGTAACTGAATAAATTCACCAAATTCACTCATACAGTGTATTTAAAAACACTTTTCAAATACTAGTAACAGATACAAATATAGCACATTTACAAGTACTTGAGTATTTACTTTCACTGCATTCCAATCTTCTACAGTAGCCTACTTCATTACAATTCAGAGATAGCGTATTTTTACATCGTACTCCTCTAAATGCATAATTTGCTTAAGTTGCTTTGAAGATAAATAAAACATACAGTAATTTGTTAGGTATTAATAATATAGGTTACGATACACTTCAATGAGTCATAGGGGAAATAATAAAAAAGTAAGCTTCTCTTTTCCCAGATGCAACATGTGATGAAAAATGATATGACGATGCTGTATATTAATCTGAAATGGGTCGATGTGCAGACTGAGTCGTTTGTAATTAAAGCTTATTTTAAGATTTTGAAAGCAGGATTTTTACTCAAGTATTTTTACAATGTGATATTACACATTACTTAAGTAAGTAACACATACTTCTCCCACCCATAAAACATATATTCACATTAGACTAGTGTTGTACTAGTAAGGTATTTGTGTTGCTTTTGACTTTCTCATTTATTTCAAATGCTAATTTTAACCATTTAATTGCAGAAATAAGATGTTCAGCAACAAAGAATATGAAGAGTCTACCTGGCACATCCTCGCTAAAAGGGGATTTTTAAACAATGATTCCAATATTATAATGGCTGCTCTGCAACAAAGCCGTTTGTTTCCTTTCTTCCTGTGAGAATGGAGAGAAATGTTTGTGATACAAGTAACACAAGTGACTCACAACAGTATCCATGTTTTGTTCTGGCGGTGTTGGCGGTTGTTCCTTCTTCACTATGACTCACCCTCGTCGAGGAAAATTACAACATGGAGGTCACGGAAGGTGTTTGCACAACCTAACTTTTTAATGATGGTGATTATGGTGATAAAGGATATGACTCACCTGACGTGTTTACAGATGTGTGCAGTGAATACATGTTTCCGTCAATAAACTGCTGTTTTTCCATTGTGCTTCTTCACTAATCTGACATGAGTCATTGTTCCAAAGCCTCCTAAAATCACAGTTAAATCCACATTTCAAAGCACTATAATCAGATGAGTGCAGGAGACTGCGGGGTACAGTGGGTTGTGAATTTGAGGGGTTATATGGCACAGATAATGTCTCATTTAATGTACATCTCTATGAGGAACTGGGGACCTTTGTGGGCCACATCCACATTTCCCTTCGAATCATTTAATCTCAATCTCAATCTCAATTTATTTATATAGCACATTTAAAACAACCTTCGGCTGACCAAAGTGCTGTACAGGGCAGGCAGTAACTACAATAGTGAATAACCCAATGGGAGTACGATACAAAAAACAATAATTAAAAACATAATAAAAAGCACAATAACTAGAAACATATAAAAAATAAATAAATAAAAAACACATACAAATATAAAAATGTAATGCTCAACTAGTATTAAAAGCCAGTGCAAAGAGGTGAGTTTTTAGCTGGGATTTAAAAAGTTCAATAGACTCAACAGTCCGGATATGTGCTGGGAGGCTGTTCCACAGTCTGGGAGCTGCAACACTGATTTAATGGTACCCTGTTGAAATATTTCAATGGAACAACTCATGTCCCTGTATAGATAATGAAAAGGTTCCTTAGAGGGAGGAGTCTCTCAAAGAAAGGAGCCACAATAATGCAAAATGCTGATGAGAATATTAAAGATCTTTTCTCTGAACTGCAGGGCAGCAAATGTTCAACTGACAAATCAGTTCCAATCAGTGCCCATGTCAGAGTTTTTGGAAAGTCAGTACAGACAGATGTTTCTGTGTTACACATGCTTGCAATAGAGGAACTACAAGCTTCCTACTACTGCCGTTTAATTGTGAATGGAATACTGTATCACTCTGACACAAACAGCCGCCTTCAGAAAAGAAAAGAGCTGCAGAATGGGACGCTTATCAGCATTCTGAGCTTGGTAGTTTCTGGTACAACACACTGTGTTTTGGTCAAGGAGTTTCTGAAGTCTGGAAGGAAGATGTGCAGAGGCTCAACACTTCATATTGCATCAGGCTTCATGTATGAAGTGTCTGAGTGCAACAATGTGTATTAGAGAATTCCCGATCCGATCACGTGATCGGATCGGGAATTCTCTAATACACACAAAATATTTTCAAAAAAATCGGGGATCGGGATTTTTTTTATTTTTTATAAAATATTTTTATTATTTTATTTAATGTTACAAAACAAAAATTAGCCTTAGTTTTGGTTTAAAATGACACAACATCATGTATGTGTTGCTTTCTTTGGGCTTGTTTTCAGACCTGGTTATTTCTCTGAAATCTGGCAACAGAGTGGGCGCAGAGTCTAATAGTAGCAGCAAGCTAACGAGAGGCTACGTTCAGCTGGTGACTCGGGAGTCGGGACGGAGAAAATGTCAGGAGTTTGGAAGTATTATGAAGTTGA
Organism: Pseudochaenichthys georgianus; assembly: GCF_902827115.2. NCBI lineage: Eukaryota > Metazoa > Chordata > Actinopteri > Perciformes > Channichthyidae > Pseudochaenichthys > Pseudochaenichthys georgianus. The sequence goes on from NC_047508.1 coordinate 41,969,550, forward strand.
AAGCGAAGGCAGTGTAACAGCCAGATGCAATGTTTGCAAGAAGGAGGTTCCGCGTGGTGGAAAGAACAGGGCTACGTTCAACACGACCAATCTAACACGCTACCTGAGAAACAAACACCAACAACAACACGGCGAGTACACAGCGGCCACTCAGGTAACGGCACTGAAACAACCGACACTTTCAGAGACTTTCAAAGGAAAGAGAAACTGCCCCAGAGCAGGGAAAAGGCCAACACAATAACAGCAAGATAGCTGAACTCATCGCGTTGGATGACCAGCCGTTATCTGTTACCTTTCTTTCTTTTAATGTATTGCATAAAGATCGGATCAGGAAAAATCTGTATCGGCAGATTGTCAAAATCAAATGATCGGAATCGGATCGGGAGCAAAAAAAGGTGATCGGGACATCCCTAGTGTGTATGCCATACATCCAGACTCACTGACATGCAAATGTGTCATGATTAAGTCGAGGGAGACGATATATGTTATCCCTCTACCAAACAACGTTGAACGAGACTGATTTGACTGGACATCAAGGAAGCCTCAAGAACTGATTCAGTACGTCTTTGTGCATTAATACATGATGGTAATAGTCCAGACCTATACACTTCCCAGAGGTGTAAACAAAGTACACTATTCACAAGTATTATAAAATAAACACTTATAAACAAAGTACTCTGAAGTACAGTTTAAAATGAACTAACATTAAAGTGCACTGTTTGTAAGTATGTACACTTCTAATGGAGTGAAATTAAAGTCTACTTAAATAAAGCATACTAATAGTGTATTACAAATGACTTGCAAATATTGAACTTTTCAAAGTAAACTAAAGTACCACCGTAAGTATTTGCAAGTTAATATACTTTTTAAAAGTACAATGAAGTACAAATTAAGAAAAACGTATATTAAAGTGCACTTTTTATAAGATTACTTAAATACATTTCTAATGAAGTGTACTTGTTATTAAAGCATGCTAATAGGGTATTACAAAATAGTAAAAAAAAGAATTGTACTTTCGATAAGTATACTTAATGACTACTATAAGTATTTGCGATGTAGTACGTATAGCGAAAGTGTACTTACTTGCAATTCACAATACACTTAGTTTCAAGTACACTTTTAATAAGCACACTGAAATACCACTTTAAGTATTTCAGAAATAGTATATTTATATTTAGTACATTAAAATTGAACTAAATGACATCTATTTTGAATTATACTTTTTAAAAGTATATTTTAAACATACTTTCAATTAAGCACAAAAAGTAGAAGTATACTTGTATACACTTTTGTATACTTACATTATATTTCTAATACACTAAAGTATACTATTTGTTTACCTGGGTAAGCTTCACCACTGTTGTATAGTGGGTTTGTTGTTGCTATTTACATTAACAATTGAGCCGCTGTAAAATGTTTTGAACTGCTATTCAAGATGTTTATTTGTACAGTCATTCAAGTCTGTATCTTATACAAATAATAGATACGTAGAAAAGGCACGATAGTCTCTCAAGGCCAAACAGGCACGATTTTATTTCTCCCTTTTTCTTTAAAGGAGTGAAGATTCAGTCTTAATTCTATCAGATGCTCATGGACGCTGAGTGCACATCTCCAACGCTCACCTATTGGAGTTGTTTATTTTGAAGTGAATAACATTATTACTTGCCGCCAAGGCTTCTGGTTACATCTGATCCTACAGACAACTTGTATAATACTCTGACTTCATTGCATATTCAAAATCAGCAAGGGTTTGCAATATGATACAATTAGGATGTCACTTTACCTGCCTCATATTATTTCACTATTTCTGACCCTACCGTTAAACAATGTTCGAAGCTGATTCTCCGAGACCCCTTTTCGTCAATGATGCTGGTCAGGGCCGTCCCTGGCAACACGAGGCCCCACGCAAAGTGATATGATGAGGCCCTCTGTCGGACGAGCGTCGACGGGGGCGCCGCATTTCGGCTCAGTTGAGGCTCCCTCCGCAAGATGAGGATGATCGGCCTGTAGGGAGGGACGGCGCCGGTGAAGAGGAGTAAGTTATAATTCAGGAAACTCAGACACTAATAATATTAGAGCAACATTTTCTTTGATGTGGTTTCTGTGGGTGACCTGATTAAAGCCTGACTAGTAAGTTCAGAAAAGTGCAGCCATCAGCGTTCGCCTTCACAGTATGTTAAACTCAGCGGCAGAGAAGTGAAGCCGATGTGGAAGTGTTAGAAACTGCAATTCGAGGAGTGACCTCTTGAGACGGTCTCCAGTGGAGAGTCACTGTTAAAATTCCCTACTTTACAGCAGAAATAGACAAGTCGACAGTCGGGTAAAACATATGGTTTGAGTCTATAGCTAATTTTAGAGCACGATGAAAGTAAGAGCAGCACCCGTAATACTCGGTTTATACAAAACCTTGTATATTATGTTAAAATAACGTTGCATGCATCTTTTACCTGAAATATCTTACTTACATGTTTTAAAATATGTTTTTTACCCTGTGTTTATCATTGCGGTTGTTACTAGCGCATTACGATTAAAACAGTTTGAGCATTTTACCAAAACTGACCAATCAGGCATGGACGCACAGAAGTGGCAGCTGAAGACATTAGTTATGTGTCATGATGTAACTTTGTGAAAGCTGCGTGAGAAGAACAGCTCCACACATGAGACCTGCTGCCTCTCTTAAGCCCTTAAGCTCCACCTTAGCACACACACACACACACACACACACACACACACACACACACACACACACACACACACACACACACACACACACACACACACACACACACACACACACACACACACACACACACACACACACACACACACACACACACACACACACACACACACACACACACACACACCACACACACACACACACACACACACACACACACCACACACACACACACACACACACACACACACACACACACACACACACACACACACACACACACACACACACACACACACACACACACACACACACACACACACACACACACACACACCACAGTATTATGCAACTCATGAGCAAATGATTCATGAGAAAGCTTAAGTGTAATTCAATCCTGTGAGAATGCATCTGTGTGTTAAGATCCATATATATTCTAAGGGAGCACAATACCCCAAAACAAACGCTCAATAACAGCCCGATCTGTCAGTGGTGCTGCAGTGTGAGGATCCCCTGTGAATCGGGTGCATGCTGCAGCCACATGGGGTCATGAGTTGAGTGGCCAACATGTTGGTGAGTCTCAACCTGATGACCACTGACAGGGATCAATCGCTTGCTTTACCACATGCGAGGCAACAGGAACTCTTACGAATCAGATTTAAAAAAGAAATGGAGATTTGTTTTGTCCTATTAATCAAAAACCTCCTGCTTGCTCTAATGGCGCGTTTCCACTGCAGGCCTCGCTCGGCCTCGCTCGGCCTCGCTCGGTTTGGTTAGGCCTTATTAGGCCCGGCTCACTTTAATGCTGCGCTTCCATTACAGTTTAGGAACTGGGGCAGTTACTATAGTAACGCAGTGGAGGCGGAGCCGTGACGTCATCTTCAATGAGAGCCCCAGAAAAACAACACAGCCGTTAGCTGTTAGCACTCAGAGCTCACAGCTCCTCATATCTGTTCAGAAACTAGACAACAGTGAAACAAGTACAAACCACAGACTGCCTGTGTCATGGAGAATACAGTCGCTGGTTTATTTATGTCTGTAGGCCGTTGTTGTGAGTGTGGACGGTCGGAGCATATACAACGTTAGCTTAGCCAAGCTCCATTCAGAAAACACGCATTTTAAAGGGTTTTTCGCCTGCCGTCTGTCTGCAGACTTGTCAAAGCATTAATTCATGGTTTTTACTATCCGGTATCAGTATGTTGTTACTTCGGCATCATTTTGAAACCTGTATTACAATTAAATCACGGTCAAATATGTTCATCTTGTTGTAGTTGTAGCCCCCTTGCCAGCGATTCTCTCTCTAGTTTAGCATGCTCAGCCCGACTCAGCCTGGTTGTTCCTGGCCCTAGAACCACGATTTAGTCGGGCCAGAAAAAAGGTGAAAAAGTAGCCCCGGGCCAAAACTAGGCCACGTGGAAACGCAACCAAAAACGGGCTTAAAGCGAGCTACCCGCTGCAGTGGAAACGCGCCATAAATAACCTTTCATTTACAGCAATACGATGGTGATAAAAATGTTCCCAGTGTTTGAAAAGCAAGGTGTGCATTTATGCATAGACTGGCCTGTTGTAGCAATGGGTCATTTGGGGGAAAAGGCTTTTTTATTATGGATTAAACACATCACGGGGCTGCAAAATGATATCGAAGTCAGTCAGTCAAATGGACCATACTGTATATAAAATGGAAGATTATTTTGTTTCTTTCAGTGCCAACATTTAAGGCTAATGCTGGAAGTAGTGTGTCCCTATTTACAGGTTATCTGCACCCTTTTCCTAATCAAATGCAACATGTCTGTAATATAACATCTAACATGTGAGTGTGCACTCGGCAGCTGGGTGATTTGGGTAAAACAAATATATATTTTTGTTTGTTTGAAAACGGTATCAAAATGACTGCTTGTGTAAAAGCGAAGCTCTCAAAGGAATAATTTAACCGATATAATAATAAATACATTTTAAGATGTGAACCCTATACCAAATGGCCAACATATCAACTAGCTATACGTGTATGAAATGCATCACGTCCTGCAGCTCAGCTCCGGAAAATCTGGAAACGTACGCCTCCTCTCACAGCATCAATATGTAACTCCCTCACAAGCCTCTGCTTCCGCTCAGCAGTGATGCTGCGTTGACTCAGACGGTTGACTTTAGCAGACTTAGATCATTGTTTTGCCAGAGCTGGGGGAGAAGAGTTCAAATAGGTCCGTGAACTCAGGACTTAAAAAATACTTAGTAAAATGAAATAGGTGATTGTGTAGGTTTAGTCAAAAAAGAGAGGAAAACTGGGTCAGGTTTCGTCACCTTAGCGTCAAAACCTTCCTGTGATTTATGACGGTCCTATTTAAAGGACACAGGAAGCTGGAGGGGAACTTTACGGCCTTGAAGGACAGTTTTCCACTCGCAAGCGACGATTCATTCCCCAGGTGTTAAAATGGAGCCTGTTTTACGTCCCTGCTTCTGACCGTATTCATGGGCGGGGGCCACCATGTTTTATCCAACCTGATCTCACCAGAATGCGTGACTCCACCACGACTCCTTAACACCGCATTGCGTGGTGGAGTCACGAACTTTGTTACATTTACGTGTCGGCACCACGCAAACAACCCCAATGTAAAGCGAATGAGGCTCCTTTGTCGTGGTGCACACACGCATTTCTACAACGTCCCGCAGTGAGCTTTTATTCTATACAACGTTTTTAAAATCTACTTTATAGCGTGTAGTAACTCTTCTTTTATTTTATTTGTATTCATAATAATTTTTATTTTTCGTCAGAATGCATTATGGTGCATTAGTTACGATTTTTTGTTCTCAAAAAACAGTGCATTGTGTGTAATACAACTGTGATTTTAATTACATTAGTTAGTTTTTAAGGAAGGCCAGAGCTTCAGCTGTGTCAAATAGATTGTTCCCTTTAGTTAACGTTTTTTAAAAGAACATTATATTCCGATTTGATCATGTCCCCTTTATTGTATTACGGAGAGCAATGTGAGCGTCCATTCCCATTGGACAACGGAGTATACTCTTTACTGTCGATTGATTTTACAGTGATATCTGCACTACTCATCAACTCAAAAACACCAGATTATCCTTGTTGATTACACAACATTGATTGGTTTAAATTGTGTGCAATGCTTTTGTAATTTTCCCCTTCGATTCGGAGAAACAAATATTTGTTCAGTTTAGGATGGCCGAAAAGACACTACACTACCCAGAATCCTCAGCTATTGTCTGCGTTGCCTCAAGCTCTGTGATTGGTTGACTGCATTCCATATGAAAAAAAACGTTTCGTAAAAGAGAAAATCATACTTTATTCAGCAGTGCTTGCTTTACTCTTTGAAAGTCATCACATGAATGCATTGTAATAAATGGTTTGGCTGCATTAAATATTACACATCTGTCGTAGTTCTGTATTTGTATTTATCTACAGAGATCTGGCTCAGAATAGACCGGAAACTATTCTTTTACCGTTCTGTTTTAATTTCACAATAAAGTTAGTAGTAATAATTTGTTTTGATATTATTGTTTTTTATTAACTACTCATGTTACGACCATCTTTTCTGTGTTGCTGTGGGTTTTTCCATCGCTTTTGTGTTACAAATATCAAAACAATAACTAAATATATCCGTCGTAAACTAAACCAGAAACAGCAGTATATTTTATTTTGTTAACACTGTAAACTTGACAGCTTTTTAACCCAAACCACCTACTGGTTAAAGCACGTTATTACACGTTTAGAGTAATATTGAAATCTTGAAAAGGGATGTCCCTTTAATTAACTATTTGTAGAGAATAACGAGTAGTGTATATACTTTATAGGGATCTGCAGATACATATTTAGTCTTCTCAAGCACCAACAATCATTACATTATATTACATTGCATTTAGCTGACGCTTTTATCCAAAGCGACTTACAATAAGTGCGTTCGACCAACAAAATACAAGCTTGAAGAAACAGAATCATAAAGTACATCAGGTTTCATAGAGCCAAAACATTTCAAGTGCTACTCAACTGGCTTTAGATAAGCCAGCCCTCCAATCAAATATCTCTCCTGATTGTTGGCACTTGACAATCACCTTCCCTGAATTTTACTCAGGTGTAACTAAAGTCTGCTTTAAGGGTTGTTTATATTTCACATCATTAATCAGAATCTGTAAAGTAACTAAAATAAATGTAGTGGAGTAAAAATACCTGGTTAACCTTAAAGAAAGCCCTCAGGATTATAAAAGACCCCCATCACCCCAGCCGCAAACTGTTCTGTCTGCTGCCGTCTGGCACAACAGCCGCATTCTAGGAGAGGATGTGGCTGTTGTGGAGGACTACAGTACCTGGGAGTGCACCTATGGGCTGAACTGGAGGATCAACGCTGACGCTGTGTACAAGAAGGGGATGAGCAGACTCTATTTTCTGAGGAAGCTGAGATCCTTCCACGTGTGCAGCAAGATGCTGGAGATCTTCTAGTCTGTTGTGGCCAGTGCACTCTTCTTTGCTGCGGTCTGCTGGGGGGGGGGGGGGGGGGGGGGGGGCAGAGCCGGTGACACCAGCAGGATCAATAAACTGATCAGGAAAGCTGGGTCTGTCATCGGCATCAAGCTGGACCCCTTTGAAGCTGTGGTGGAGAGGAGGACACTGAACAGGCTGTTGTCCATCATGGATAACCCACCCATCCTCTCCACCTGCAGCTGGACAGTCAACGGAGCTCCTTCTCCAACAGACTGCTGCAGCTCCGCTGTCACAAGGACCCATACAGGAACACATTCCTGCCCACTGCCATAACTCTGTCCAATAAATCACCTCTGGCTGCAAGAGAACTCTCTGCTCCATAGTTTCTCTAATACAACCTCGCTGTACATTTTACACATATATAATCTGTTCAATATTTGATATTCCATTGTCATATATTTTTGAATATGTATATTTGCATATATAATATCTACATGTATATTTTCTATTTCAACACATATATTTTCTATTTTCTTTTTTTTCTATTCTTGTTTATTTGGTTTTTTTTATTGTAAAATGCCTTGTCTTTTATGTTGCTGCAACAAAAACAATGTCCCAAATTGGGATCAATAAAGTACCATCTTATCTTATCTTATCTTACATCCGGACCAAAACCACCAGACTCAGGGACAGTTTCATCCCACAGGCCATAAGACTATTAAACACCTGAACTTTGAAATAACATCCATAGCATTCATCTGGCTGCTACTTAGAAATGATGTGTCTAATATATCATATTCCAATCCCTTGTATAGACTCTTATTGCATTATTTCACTTTTTACTATTTTTCTTTTTGTATTGACTTGCACTATTTTTTCTGTGCATCTGTTTTATTGTGTTGCACCGTTGGAGGAGCCTGTGACCTAAGGGGGGGGGGGGGGTAGGAGACGTTCGATTCCTGTTTTGAATAGTGTGGCGTGATGGGTTTCATTCCATTTCAAAATGCTGTTTCAGCGTAAGCTTCGCGCACTGCCACTCCAACATCCAATCACAGAGCTTGAGGACAAATCACGGGGTTTGTCAAGCAAAGCACATGGTGTAGTCCCAAACGATAGCTGAGGATTCTGGGTAGCGTAGTGTCTTCGGCCATCCTAAACTGAACAAATATTTGTTTCTCCGAAACGAAGGGGAAAATTACAAAAGCATTGTACACAATTTAAACCAATCAATGTTGTGTAATCAACAAGGATAATCTGGTGTTTTTTAGTCGATGAGTAGTGCAGATATCACTGTAAAATCAATCGACAGTAAGAGGAATACTTACTTCCGGGTGTAAAATCCTCCGTTATCCAATGGGAATGGACGCTCACATTGCTCTCCGTAATACAATAAAGGGGACATGATCAAATAGGAATATAATGTTCTTTTAAAAAACGTTAACTAGGGAACAATCTATTGGACACAGCTGAAGCTCTGGCCTTCCTTAAAAACTAACTAATGTAATAAAAATCACAGTTGTATTACACACAATGCACTGTTTTTTGAGAACAAAAAAATCGTAAATAATGCACCATAATGCATTCTGACGAAAAATAAAAATTATTATGAATACAAATAAAATAAAAGAAGCCTCCCGTGAGTTACTACAAGCTATAAAGTAGATTTTAAAAACGTTTTATAGAATAAAAGCTCCCTGCAGGACGTTGTAGAAATGCGTGTGTGCACCACGACAAAAGAGCCCCATTCACTTTACATCGGGGTTGTTTGCGTGGTGCCGACACGTAAATGTCACAAAGTTCGTGACTCCACCACGCAATGCGGTGTTAAGGAGTCGTGGTGGAGTCACGCATTCTGGTGAGATCAGGTTGGTTTTATCTATCAGTATGTGATACTCGACAGCTGTGCTACGAATAAGCAGAGATGGCAAAAGTACACACATCCTTTACTCAAGTAGAAGTACAGATACTCGTGTTTAAAAATACTCTGGTAAAAGTAGAAGTACTGACTAAACTTCTTTACTCAAGTCAAAGTAAAGAAGTATGGGCTTTGAAATGTACTTAAGTAAAAAGTACCCATAACTACCAGCTGTTTTAAAGAGCAACTGACCTCCCTTTAACTGTTAAGCCCCAAGGTCCCCCTCGGCGGGCACTTTTTCTTTTACGACACTGTGTCTCAGGGGATCTTAATATTTAAGAACCTATTAATGTGTTATACCAGATTAACGGGAATAATCTCAGCTAACTGACGATACAAACCATGTTTACCAAAACAAAACACAAGTCTCATAAGAAGCATCTAAATGACCCCTGAGCGAAAAATGCTAACGCACTTTGGCAAAGAACAAGATAAAATATACCTTTATTACTTATCGTAGCTGCACATACAAGATATCCGATTAAAGCTGAGGTTCCACAGATTATTTAGGTATATAGTATCATCACTGAGTGATCCGAACCTGCGACAGGGGAAGCAAACGCAGACATCACAACACGTACCTTTACGTAGCTTTTACGGGAGGTCGTCTCACCGTAGCTGTCAATCTGATCAAAAGACGTGTTCAATGGCATTACAACGAGAAAAAACGCGGCTGAATCGGTTAATCCATAGGTTCTGTTACGGCCTATAGAATTTTGGACCCCAAAGCAAAAGACTGGAGAGAGATGGTCAATAAACAAAAAGCTTTATTCAAGCAGAGAACAAAAAATATGGCAGTGGAGTCAGGAAGTTGGCTGGCAAAAATCCAAACAACGAGGAGAGCAGCGAGACACACCGGAGGGTCGAAACACAGAGGAATGATCTGGCAGGGAAGTGGCATGAGGACCGGGCTTTTATATCTACAGGTAAAGAGGTGAGTGGAAACAGGTGTGCCTCGTCTGCTCAGAGGCCAAGTAAATAAAGCTTTATGGCAGCCTGCGAGGAACACGAATGGCAGCTTTTAGAGCACTTTGTACGACACGGTTTCACAGAGTTCATAGACTTTATTTTCATGTTTTTTTTGAGGATTTCTCAGGTGTTTCTTTTGGACTGATGTGATTTTCTTTGTGAGCAATTTGAGAGCGTTAATATCATAATATTAAATCATATTCATTTAAAGAGGTTGTTTTTCTTTACTCGTTGTTATTGATTTGAACACAGCCATGTGACTGGCTGCATGGGAGGAGCTTATACGTTTTACAGGAATGTGTTTTCTACTCAGAATAGACTCTTTCTATTGGCCAAGGTTCACTTTACAACACATTGAATTATGACGAATATTTCGTTTTTAAAATATTTTATTTGGTATACATGTCCAGACATTGAACATTAAAGGGGCCACATGCTGCTGATGTTCAGGTGTATATCAGTGTCTCTACTTTAAAGAGTCCTCTCCTGCTGATGTTCAGGTGTATATCAGTGTGTAGTGTCTCTACTTTAAAGAGTCCTCTCCTGCTGATGTTCAGGTGTATATCAGTATGTAGTGTCTCTACTTTAAAGAGTCCTCTCCTGCTGATGTTCAATGTATATCAGTATGTAGTGCCTCTACTTTAAAGAGTCCTCTCCTGCTGATGTTCAGGTGTATATCAGTATGTAGTGTCTCTACTTTAAAGAGTCCTCTCCTGCTGATGTTCAGGTGTATATCAGTATGTTAGTGTCTCTACTTTAAAGAGTCCTCTCCTGCTGATGTTCAGGTGTATATCAGTATGTAGTGTCTCTACTTTAAGAGTCCTCTCCTGCTGATGTTCAGGTGTATATCAGTATGTAGTGCCTCTACTTTAAAGAGTCCTCTCCTGCTGATGTTCAGGTGTATATCAGTATGTAGTGTCTCTACTTTAAAGAGTCCTCTCCTGCTGATGTTCAGGTGTATATCAGTATGTAGTGTCTCTACTTTAAAGAGTCCTCTCCTGCTGATGTTCAGGTGTATATCAGTATGTAGTGTCTCTACTTTAAAGAGTCCTCTCCTGCTGATGTTCAGGTGTATATCAGTATGTAGTGCCTCTACTTTAAAGAGTCCTCTGCTGCTGATGTTCAGGTGTATATTAGTATGTAGTGTCTCTACTTTAAAGAGTCCTCTCCTGCTGATGTTCAGGTGTATATCAGTGTCTCTACTTTAAAGAGTCCTCTCCTGCTGATGTTCAGGTGTATATCAGTATGTAGTGTCTCTACTTTAAAGAGTCCTCTCCTGCTGATGTGCAGGTGTATATCAGTATGTAGTGTCTCTACTTTAAAGAGTCCTCTCCTGCTGATGTTCAGGTGTATATCAGTATGTAGTGTCTCTACTTTAAAGAGTCCTCTCCTGCTGATGTTCAGGTGTATATCAGTACGTAGTGTCTCTACTTTAAAGAGTCCTCTCCTGCTGATGTTCAGGTGTATATCAGTATGTAGTGTCTCTACTTTAAGAGTCCTCTCCTGCTGATGTTCAGGTTGTATATCAGTGTCTCTACTTTAAAGAGTCCTCTCCTGCTGATGTTCAGGTGTATATCAGTATGTAGTGTCTCTACTTTAAAGAGTCCTCTCCTGCTGATGTCAGGTGTATATCAGTATGTAGTGCCTCTACTTTAAAGAGTCCTCTGCTGCTGATGTTCAGGTGTATATTAGTATGTAGTGTCTCTACTTTAAAGAGTCCTCTCCTGCTGATGTGCAGGTGTATATCAGTATGTAGTGTCTCTACTTTAAAGAGTCCTCTCCTGCTGATGTTCAGGTGTATATCAGTGTCTCTACTTTAAAGAGTCCTCTCCTGCTGATGTTCAGGTGTATATCAGTATGTGGTGTCTCTACTTTAAAGAGTCCTCTCCTGCTGATGTTCAGGTGTATATTAGTATGTAGTGTCTCTACTTTAAAGAGTCCTCTCCTGCTGATGTTCAGGTGTATATCAGTATGTAGTGCCTCTACTTTAAAGAGTCCTCTCCTGCTGATGTTCAGGTGTATATCAGTATGTAGTGTCTCTACTTTAAAGAGTCCTCTCCTGCTGATGTTCAGGTGTATATCAGTATGTAGTGCCTCTACTTTAAAGAGTCCTCTCCTGCTGATGTTCAGGTGTATATCAGTATGTAGTGTCTCTACTTTAAAGAGTCCTCTCCTGCTGATGTTCAGGTTGTATATCAGTATGTAGTGTCTCTACTTTAAAGAGTCCTCTCCTGCTGATGTTCAGGTGTATATCAGTGTGTAGTGTCTCTACTTTAAAGAGTCCTCTCCTGCTGATGTTCAGGTGTATATCAGTATGTAGTGTCTCTACTTTAAAGAGTCCTCTCCTGCTGATGTTCAGGTGCATATCAGTATGTAGTGTCTCTACTTTAAAGAGTCCTCTCCTGCTGATGTTCAGGTGTATATCAGTATGTAGTGTCTCTACTTTAAAGAGTCCTCTCCTGCTGATGTTCAGGTGTATATCAGTATGTAGTGTCTCTACTTTAAAAAGTCCTCTCCTGCTGACGTTCAGGTGTATATCAGTATGTAGTGTCTCTACTTTAAAGAGTCCTCTCCTGCTGATGTTCAGGTGTATACTGTATCAGTATGTAGTGTCTCTACTTTAAAGAGTCCTCTCCTGCTGATGTTCAGGTGTATATCAGTATGTAGTGTATCTACTTTAAAGAGTCCTCTCCTGCTGATGTTCAGGTGTATATCAGTATGTAGTGTCTCTACTTTAAAGAGTCCTCTCCTGCTGATGTTCAGGTGTATATCAGTATGTAGTGTCTCTACTTTAAAGAGTCCTCTCTTCCTGATGTTCAGGTGTATATCAGTATGTAGTGTCTCTACTTTAAAGAGTCCTCTCCTGCTGATGTTCAGGTGTATATCAGTATGTAGTGTCTCTACTTTAAAGAGTCCTCTCCTGCTGATGTTCAGGTGTATCAGTATGTAGTGTCTCTACTTTAAAGAGTCCTCTCCTGCTGATGTCCAGGTGTATATCAGTATGTAGTGTCTCTACTTTAAAGAGTCCTCTCCTGCTGATGTTCAGGTGTATATCAGTGTGTAGTGTCTCTACTTTAAAGAGTCCTCTCCTGCTGATGTTCAGGTGCATATCAGTATGTAGTGTCTCTACTTTAAAGAGTCCTCTCCTGCTGATGTTCAGGTGTATATCAGTATGTAGTGTCTCTCCTTTAAAGAGTCCTCTCCTGCTGATGTTCAGGTGTATATCAGTGTCTCTACTTTAAAGAGTCCTCTCCTTCTGATGTTCAGGTGTATATCAGTGTCTCTACTTTAAAGAGTCCTCTCCTGCTGATGTTCAGGTGTATATCAGTATGTAGTGTCTCTACTTTAAAGAGTCCTCTCCTGCTGATGTTCAGGTGTATATCAGTATGTAGTGTCTCTACATGTCTCCATGCTTTAATGTTCAAAAAGCTCTTTATTGTTCTCATACTGCCTGTGCTGCAGCACCTCTTTTCGCCCTCTGTCTGAAACCAGAGCCAGTCTGCTCTGATTGGTTAGCTGGCCAGCTCTGTTGTGATTGGTTCACCGCTTAGCCCATCACGTGTAATGTGTCGGAGCGCTCGCCAATAGAAGCGTGAGTGTTACGTACGCAGACCATTTACATGCATAAAATCTAGTTCACCCACTACAGGAAAGGGCAACCGCAAAAAGCATCATAGAATTATTCAGGCTTATCGGTAAGTAAAATACACAAATTGAAGGTTGTGTGTTCAAAACTTCTTACGCAAACTTGCAGCTGAGCGTGCAAACATCAATCAATTAATCCGAGGGGGAAATGATGTAAAAAATACCCCTCTTTGTTCGCAGAATCATAAAAAGAATACTCATGATGAAGTAGTACACGCCGGATGCATATGCACAGCAAAACATGCTTGCTTTAGTGATGATACTGAATGGCAGTGTCTGTTGAGCGGTCATGTGAACCGTTGTGGTTGCATTTGGCTTCCTCTCCACATCTCATGACATCCTTTGAGAGCAGGCACCCAACACCGGAAGGGAGAGGCCGAGATAACCGGCACGAGTTCAGGGATACACATTAGAACAAACCTTTTTGATCAAGAGCAAACTGACAACTCGTGTGTGGTGCATCGTGCAGGGATCAAACATCCGGAGTGTCCATATATTGCCACTCAGGATGTGATGGCTGCCTGCTCAATAACCTCTGAGTCAACGCGGCCTCATAGCACCCTGAACGCTCTTCTCACATGACACATTTAGCACGCTCCAACACGAATTGCATTCCATTATATCTAGTTTAATGCTTGTTCCTGCTTTGCTAAACTGCTTTTGAACAAAGCAGTGTTTCCTTTACCCTGATACTTCTGTGCAACATCTCCAGTTGTTTATCATTGCTTTGACATCGCGCATTTTTTGTTTTCTATAAGTTTTCTACAGCAGCTTTGGCTCTTTACAACTGGTCGAATAGTACATTACATTTTTAAATCACACCTTCGACTCTGGATAGTCGCTGTGAACAAATAAGATAAAATCCAATCCACTTTATTTATATAGCACAGTTTAAAAACAGAGGGTTTGCCAAAGTGCTTCACAATGAACATAACATTATAATAAAATATAATATTACACGATAAGAATAAATACAAGGCACATAAAGGCTATGGACAGACAGTGAAAGCATACAAACAGGTATGACACAGCTCAGACTGGCTGGTAAGCGAGGGAAAAGAGGTGGGTCTTTAGGCGGGACTTAAAAGCTTCAAGAGTGGGCGACAATTTAACACGAGGGGCAGGTCGTTCCAGAGCCCGGGGGCTACCGATGAGAACGCTCGGTCTCCCCTGGTCTTTTTCTTTGTTTTTGGGACTACAAGCAGCAGCTGATCAGCCGACCTCAAAGCCCTTGAGGGGGTGTGTGACTTTGTGGTATGCTAAACTTTTTCTATCCGCCAGAAACGTTTGTGCGGCATCTCTTGCATAACCAGTAGAATTGTACATTTGTTTTACACAAGACATTTTGGACATTTTGGACATTTTTAGTTTGTTTAGTTCTGACCCGCCTCTGAGCACCCCAACTGGGACTTCCTGGTGGTCCGTGAGGTCTCCACTTTCACATTTTTTACAATTTTATTTTTTTCTTCTTGTGTGTCAGTCATCCCCACCAATCAGAAGTGCTGTGCTCCACATGTACCAGCCATTGTTAACCAATCAGAAGTGGCCCATGATAGAAGGTGATAGACAGATTGATCCAATCACGTGCCAAGTATTCTTGAAAGTGCCTACCCTTTCCAAATGGCTTCCAATGGAGCTTTAGATGGTTTGGTGAACCATCTGAGTCAGGTTAGTACTGCTCCATCACATGTTTCTACTACAGGCTGAATCTTAAACAGAAGCTTGACTTTAAAGCAATGGAATTTTCATGTAAGTTTAGTTCTTTCACTCGTAGCTCGGGCTGCGGGGGTGCTAGAGACGGGAGTACGTTGATACGACCTTCCTAGCCGGAGTTATGGCCGCATTTTACAATACACTTCCGTTGGATCGCTTACAAATAAATATCGCAAATCGAATCGGAATATCTGTCAGAAAAATCGCAATTAGATTTTTTCCCAACATGGTGCAGCCCTACTGTGCACCTCCTGGAGCTCCAGGAAGAGAGGGGGTTCTCTTGAGAGTGCCATGCTGCCTCTGAACACCCAACTCGGCCTGCCTTGCGGCTCAAACCCCTCCACTAAACTGGAAGTGCAGACTTGGCTTTGTCCTTCTCCACGCCCCTGGTAAACACGCGGGAGGAGCTCAACACCTTTTGACTCTGGATCTAACACATTCTTATGAAAACGTCCCTTGGTGTATTCTGACCCTGACTCTATAGAAGTCTATGAAAAGATTTCTGACGTGAAAATGGACCATCCACCAGTGACGAGACATTTGCAATGTAATGCCTCGTTAAGAGAACTATGTTAAGTTAAGTGTTGTTTTTAAGATAAGAGTCTTCATTAGAGAGTTGACCAATGGCCTCTAACTAGGGTTCAGGACGGGGTTGCACCGGCTATTGTCCGTGGATGAAAGCAGGTAATCCCTGCTCGCAGTTCTTTGAGTGGAGAACCTCCAACGATCCATTCTCCCTGAAAAAGCTTCTGCTGAACTAAAACCCTCTTTCAGTTTCCTCGGCTTCCTGAACACTAATCACAGCGGAGAACATTTCAAACACTGCATTGTTGCCGCCGTGCTGTGTCAGGTCCCGCCGGGTTACGGCACCCTTGTACACCCTATCGGTTTCGGATGTGGCGGCTCCTCTCAGCCAGGCCTTGGCATTCTCGGGTTACTGAGTGTGCGGTCGGACCTTGCGTGTATCTCTTACACTCGCTCAGGCAGGCAGGAAGTTTCCTGTTGACATGAATGAACCTTTCAATAATGCAGGAGGAGCTCAGGGGAGAAGGGAGGACCAATTACCTCGGTAACTGTTCATGATTAGGCTGGCCGTGAGGATGTGTGTGTGTGTGTGTGTGTGTGTGTGTGTGTGTGTGTGTGTGTGTGTGTGTGTGTGTGTGCTGTGTGTGTGTGTGTGTGTGTGTGCTGTGTGTGTGTGTGTGTGTGTGTGTGTGTGTGTGTGTGTGTGTGTGTGTGTGTGTGTGTGTGTGTGTGTGTGTGTGTGTGTGTGTGTGTGTGTGTGAGAGTGAAAGGAAGAGGAGGAAGCAGAGTGTTTGTTTTGTGTTAGGTGGGCGCACTAGACTAGAGTGTGTTCATGCTCACGATGCTTGTGTGTACAAAGTGTTTATTTGCACGATGATGCAATCGGCTGCGAGTTAGACTTGTTTAAGGTTATTGTGAGGTTTGGTAATGAATAGATTCAAGGGCTTATTATCCGCAGGTTGGCAAAGTCTCAGACTCCTCCAAAACGCACCATTCAAGATACTTAAGATACAAAGAAAATATATATAACAGCGTAATTCAAAGACTCAAGATTCAAAGGCGTTAGTATCACAGCATTAGCTACATCGTGTACATGGAAATGGACTTCTTAAGTCTCAGGCTCGTCCAACAATGCGACATAACACATAAAAACAATAAAATAGTGCAAGAAGAAACGGAGAAGAATAAAATAGTGAGATTGTCTAATCTATATACATGTCATACACATAAAAAGACATAAGCCAAATGTTGCAGAGAAGACTAAATGCAGGGAATGTATACATGTATCATATGAAAGTACACGTGAAAACCTGTCTGAGCAACACGTGTTCGCTTCCTTTGATACGACCTGGTTTCTGCACCCGACTGCTCATCAAGCCGAGCCTTTGTGAGAGCTCCTTGTTATCTGACCAGACTAAACAAGCCAGACTCCACTCGCATACTTGTTTGGCCATAAAAGCAGCGGCGCGGAGCCTCTCCTCTCTGCACAGCCTCCTCTCAGCTCTTTTGAAGTCGTCCCCCGCAGCCCCCCCCCCCCCCCCCCCCCATCAGCCAGCCTCCCATCTGCTGCTCCTTCATTACGAGCCACCACATCACCGGAAAGAGCACAGCAGGCGAACGGAGCGGCGGCGCTTCCTGAACCGAACCTCCTCTCCAATTATTTCCCCTTTCTTCCATTCCAGCATATTTAATTAGCCGTCGACTGTTTGCTTTTATTGACCTAAACACAACCGTATTCCTCCACACCCTGAGCTCGTGAGGCCTCACAAGACGGAGAGTACAACACAAAGGACACACCGACACTTTAAGAGCAGGCAGGTGTCTCAGAACAGATGGAAAGACAACTTTAAGACATGCTGATGATTAGAAGTACAACTTTTATTTATCTAAGGGAATTTAAAATGGAGGATTTGAAGGTAAATATATCTATTTGTAGAGGTGGGGAAAAGTACTCAGATCTTGTACTTTAGAAAAAGTAGAAGTACTCAGATCTTGTACTTGAGTAAAAGTAGAAGTACTCAGATCTTGTACTTGAGTAAAAATAGAAGTACTCAGATCTTGTACTTGAGTAAAAGTAGAAGTACTCAGATCTTGTACTTGAGTAAAAATAGAAGTACTCAGATCTTGTACTTGAGTAAAAATAGAAGTACTCAGATCTTGTACTTGAGTAAGAGTAGAAGTACTCAGATCTTGTTCTTGAGTAAAAGTAGAAGTACTCAGATCTTGTACTTGAGTAAAAGTAGAAGTACTCAGATCTTGTACTTGAGTAAAAGTAGAAGTACTCAGATCTTGGACTTGAGTAAAAGTAGAAGTACTCAGATATTGAGTAAAAGTAGAAGTAATCAGATATTGTACTTGAGTAAAAGTAGAAGTACTCAGGTCTTGTACTTGAGTAAAAGTAGAAGTACTCAGATATTGTACTTTAGAAAAAGTACAAGTACTCAGATATTGTACTTGAGTAAAAGTAGAAGTACTCAGATATTGAGTAAAAGTAGAAGTAATCAGATATTGTACTTGAGTAAAAGTAGAAGTACTCAGATCTTGGACTTGAGTAAAAGTAGAAAGTACTCAGATATTGTACTTGAGTAAAAGTAGAAGCTACTCAGATCTTGTACTTGAGTAAAAATAGAAGTAACTCAGATCTTGGACTTTAGAAAAAGTACAAGTACTCAGATATTGTACTTGAGTAAAAGTAGAAGTACTCAGATATTGAGTAAAGTAGAAGTAATCAGATATTGTACTTGAGTAAAAGTAGAAGTACTCAGATCTTGGACTTGAGTAAAAGTAGAAGTACTCAGATATTGTACTTGAGTAAAAGTACAAGTACTCAGATCTTGTACTTGAGTAAAAGTAGAAGTACTCAGATCTTGTACTTGAGTAAAAGTAGAAGTACTCAGATCTTGAGTAAAAGTAGAAGTACTCAGATCTTGTACTTGAGTAAAAGTAGAAGTACCAGAGTGTAGGAATACTCTGTTACAGTAAAAGTCCTGCATTCAAAATGTTCCTCAAGTGAAAGTAGAAAAGTATTCTCATCAAAATATAGTGAAAGACAGTGAAAGTAGTCGTTGTGCAGATTGGTCCATTTCAGAATAATATATATGATATGTTTTATAATGATTGATCATGAAAGTGTTCTCAAAGCTGGTGAAGGTGCAGCTAGTCTGAAGTACTTTGTAGACTGCAGGGTAGCTGGTGGATTTACTCCAGGTGGAACTAAAGTCTGATTCAACACTTGATTATATTTACCATCATTCATCCAGATCTGTGAAGTAACTAAAGATATTAAATAAATGTAGTGGAGTACACAATTTACCTCTGAATTGGATCGGAGTACAAAGTAGCAAAAACGTATTTACAGAACTTGAGTACTTGGTTACTTTACACCATTGTCTATTTGTCACACACTTGTACATGTACGCAGCGCAGCACACACACTTCACCTGCCACATTACTCAAACATTCAACCCTTGTGTCTTTATGTGTTATTTATGTCTTCCCCTTGACCTTGTGATTTCCCCTTGAAGAGACAGAACGTGAACAGATGTAAAAAAGAAATGGCCTTGCAAACGTTACTCAGTCAGTCAACAACCTCCTAAACATCTGTGCAAAAGTTCTTCTTATATCCGCATCAAATTAAAAGTACACAAAATGGCATTGAAAAAGTCAACCAATCAAGAAGTACCTCAACGACAGAACATCTTTCTTAAAGTTGACATTTGTGAGTTTTAGTTTAGCAAAATCATCCACGCAAATTATGCACGACTGACTTTTGATTGACTCCAAGCAGAAGGGCCACTCCTCTTCAGCAGGACATGGAAGAGCACGCCTCGTCCTCTGGAGAAAAATGGCACCATTGGTTTATTTTTCACACAGCCTTTCGATACCAGATCAGAAGGTGGTGTGATGTTCTTTTGGAATACAAAGTGTCACAGTTTGTCCTCAATTATCTACCGACAGTCAACAATTTGTTGTACTTTCCTCAACCTTTAAAAGTTGTCACTATTGTTACCATCTGCCCCGCATTTCCTCTGCTGACTCATCTGAAACCATGCTGTATTGGAAATACCATTGTTTTCCATCACTGCTGTTTTCATACGTGTTCAAATCTTATACACAAAATATTAATTACTGACGATAAGCAGATATATGTGTGGGTTACATGTTGTAATGTAAGCTGCTTTTACTGTGTGAGTTATCTATTGTGAACTGTTGGATAAATTGTATTATTAATATTTTTATTTTATGTATTATTATCGTTATTATATATATTTTGTATTTTTTTTTTTACAATTTAATAATTGTTTTTATTATTTCTCTTGCCAATTTAATTTCTTGCTTTACTTGAAATAGTATTTATCATGGACATATGCTGCACCCTGTGTATGAAGAGTGCTACACCAAATAAAGCTTTATTATTACTAGTTTGAACCCCAATGCAATGCAGATAGTGTGCATCTTGATGTCTGTCTACAGTAGGCACTAAAGTGGAGCTCCAAATTCTCATGTATTGAGAAGAAGATGGAAGATATACCAAAACCATGTATTGGTCAACTTGATCCAACTTGATCATAGTATAGGTTAAAGGGGACCTATCATGCAAAATGCACCTTTGTATGTCTTTTATACATGAATGTGTGTCCCCGGTGTTCAGGGAACTCAAAAGTGTCAGAAAACACAACCCTCTCTCTTTTCCTCCGACCCAAATCTCTAAAAACGGGGGCTTTAACGGATCTGATACAGACTGATACAGTAGTCTGACATCAGTGACGAGGAGCTCCGCCTATATAACTCTCCACCAATCAGGGGAATGAGAGGTTGCCCATGGTAACAGCATGGTATTGTAAGTCGCTTTGGATAGAAGCGTCAGCTAAATGTAATGTAATGTAACATGACGCTCGTAACTCGGCCCCCTCCTTTGCAGGGGGGCGTGGTCAGCTGCATATAGAGTGAAATGAGGCATGGCTAAAATGCAGGATCTGTTTGGTATTTTGAAAAATAAAGCGTATAAATATACCTTATATAGGTATGACCCTACAATATATTATTCAAATATAGCAGGTCTCCTTTAAAACTCACAAAGCCCCTGAAAAACATGTGCATTTTTTTAAATGTGGGCTACATAAACTTGACTCCTTTTATAACATGCATTCCCTAAGCAGCTCGGTGTGTTGTCCGGTTGTGAAATGTAACCGCAACACGAACAAACCCCAGCTTTTGAAGGTGTGCAGCGATCATTAAAGAACACGAGTAGAGTACACAACACAGGAGGGACATCTGTTTCTAAATCAGTGCGCATTAGCCCACCACTCAGCTATCTGGCCTCCAATATACCGCTCCTCTCTTCAGTTGTTATACGAGGGGTTGTAAACAGACAGATAGCCTCCTGCTTTACTGCCCCCTCCCTTTTCCCTCATTTAGTGACTTCCTCTCCGTGTGGCAGTAAAAGCAGCTTTATTCCTCATTATTCCTCTGGTTTGCTGCAGCTCCAGACGGCAGGATCAAGTTGGGGTCAGCCAGGTTCTTGTTTGCATGTGAGGGGGGGGGGGGCTGCTGCTCCAGACCCCTTCATTTAGATTTAACACAGATATGGGCTGATTAGAGAGACTCACGCTGAGCTGCTTTGATGTTTGTTCCAGAGGTGAAGAGTACACAGAGACAGTGGAGATATGAGCTGACAGGTCAAAAAGAGTTTATGTCGATGAGGTCAGAAATGCTGCCGGGAATTATGGCTTTTGATTCAAAAGATTAATAAGTGTTCACATATACAGTATATTTGTAGTGTGCAGAAGTGGACCACACTGTAATATCGGAACAAAAAACTCAAGACTCTGAGACGGTGTTATCCCACAGGCAATAACACTGTTCAATTCCTAAACTCATGTGAAGTGTAATCACATATAGGACAGATCTGTCTTCAGTCTAAATAATCATGTTACAATACATTGTAATTATTACACTTTACAGTACTTAATTTCACATCCTTTTTGATTTAGAGGCAGGGCCAAGATCTTTCCTAAGAGAGTTAATCATTAACACATGAAGGCCAAACTGATGCGACTATAGATTTGGAAACTAGCCGGAACATCCGTAGTGTAGTACCAATGTTTGGCCACTACGAAAATCTGCTTCAACAGCTGACGATCTTTTTGCTAAAACCCATCTCCAATCTGCTCCGTCTCGTCCGAATGGAGAGATAAAAATAACTATGAATTCTGCTAATGCCGCATTTCACAACACAAAGTTAAAGTTTTGAATAAGGGCTGTTTTTTATCCGAATCAGAATCAGAATTCATTTATTTGTCCCGCAACAGGGAAACATTATTAAAACGAAAGAAGTATAGTGCAAATATAGTCAAGAAAATAGACTTTGTTTAGCAAAATCAAGTAGAGACATGTTATTAACAATAAAAAAACGCAATAAGTAAAAAACAATAGCAGATAAGTACAACATGGTAAAAGTAGAAAAAATGGCCATATGATATGCAAGAGTTAGCTGGTACCGCTACTTTAAGTGTTGGTATTAAAATATTTTTTGGCCACTATAATGTCACATGACCGACTTCAAAGTTGTAGCACCAGATAAGAAGTACTTTATTGATCCCAATTTGGCAAATGTTTGCGTCGCAGCAGCATAAAAAGACATGTACAATAAAAACGAAAAGACTAGAAATAAACAGTCCAAAATGAAAACATCTCAATAGAAATAAAATAGCATTAAAAAAAAGTAGAACATTGAACATTTTCCTCGAGGCTCGGCTCACTTCCTGGGGATTCTGGAGTTCGCAGGTTGACTTTCCCTCAGCTGTCACCAAAGTGTGCCTCATCACACCTCAGTGCTTTCTTTATGACGCCGTTCGTCATGCGGACACCACTTCCTCTCCAGCGCGGTCACAGCGGGGTCGCCACATCCCAGACGAACACTAAAAACACGAGGCACAGTTAGACCCCATTTACACACAAACGCATACAAAACGCAAACAAACCGAATATGATATCAAAAAAGTCTTCCGTTCAAACGAGACCGCTCAAAAGCGCTGGAGACGCTGTAGTACATATGCCGGGCCTGTAAGTGGTGCTGTACTTTCGCCACAAAATACACCAAAAGCAGCGAAGAAGACCCCCGAGCATGGTTGCCATGGTTGCCCTTCTGTTTATGCCCCGCGGTGGAAGTAGCAACATGTAGTTCATGTAGTTTCTCCATGTCCACTTGTTGCTGATGGTTGTGGTAGAGGAGCTGTAGATGTTGCACTAACATCTGTAGCATGGTCAGTAGCACTAGCAGTAGCTAATGACCATGCTACAGCAGTGAGCAGCAGAGGTGGGGAGAGGTGGGGCTGGCTATGGCTTAATCGTTATCAGGAAATGATCGGATACGGAGCCGCTTGGCCCCCCAGAGCGTTCCGTTTGCAGATCTATCCACCGTGGGACCCGTTATCGTTTGTGGGGCCTCGTGTGAACGAACGGGCTATACGAAAGAGAAAAGTAGCGGGTACAACCGTTTGCGTTCTCGTGTAAACAGCACCTTATTGGTCAGTGAGTTCGGATGATAGAGTCCGTCCTGAATCATCACCATTCAACGCTTTCAAGCACTCTTCAATCCACATTTAGACATACAGGTATTATTTTCTGTATCACTGGAGTGCACTTTGAGTCTATAAGTATGAATAATAACGGCACTCTGACTGCAGGTAATTGAATAACAAGATGGTACACAAATGATTTAAATACAGCTGAGGCCAACTTTTATTACACCTAGTTTTTAGTTAAGGTGCCGTTTGAGTCCATCGTTTGTTTTGTTGCCTTTATTCAACAGTCTGCAGGAAATAAAGGCAACATTTGATTCTTGGACAAACATCAACTGACGGAGACATTTTTTAGTTTTGTTCTTAACAGCAAATTATTATGAATGAAGCATAAAAGACTAATACATACGGCGGTCGACAAGTACAAACACGGCCCAAAAGACTTCCAAGAACAATGCAAATATAAAAACACAATTTGTCAAATGATGAGACTTCTTCAGCAACTTGACAACACGTAAAAAAAAAACGCCGCATAAACAAAACGCTGCAAATAGAAAACACAACGGGACATGGGGACACTAAAAAGTGACACACACAGAGATCCAGAAACCTTCAGTAATCTGTTCCACAGTGTGTGTTGGAGCTATATCTTGATTGATATTATTTGATAGTTAAACATGTATTTTCTTGCTGTTTTGTTTCTAGTAAGTGTATTATTATTATTCAGTGTTATTATTTAAGTTGATTCAAGTAGTGCTATGCTTTTATTTTGAAGGCATGTTTTGGCATGATCTGGGCACCAGGTGTGCAATCATTTTCTATGTATATTATTGGAAATACTAGAATAAATGGAATAAAGGATATTCTGCCTGGACAATGGACATTATTTCCCTGCCTAAGATTAACTTTCTGGTACCCCAGCTGCAGTTTTAGTTTAAGTTAAGTTTTTCTATTGTATTTCTTTTGTTAGCCGTTATTAGCTGTGGGTGTTTCTCAATGTCGAGGAGGCTTGCTTGGTAGCACATGTACCTCCGAGTGAGTTCCTTAAGAAGCGAGGCAAGAATACCTCCTAGCCTCGGAAAACGAAGAATGGAACAGGCTAGCAGGTGTGCAGGTGTGCGTCATATGAGAGACCCCGCCTTACATTTTCCGCCAAATATTTGGGAAATTGGTCCGTGCGCAAAGCATTGTGGGGATTTTAAGACCGCGGAGTCTACACATGTGCAGCCCAAGCACCCAAGAAGTGCGCCGGACTCTGAGGTTGCGGTCGGATAATCCAAAAATTATGGCTGAAGTCGAAACGTCCATTTAGCTTAGGAACCTTCCTGACGGAGTGAAATGACCCGGAAGTCCCTCAGTGGCAGCCATGATAAGTGCCGTTCCAATTCTCTAGATGAAAGGAAAGGAGGTTTCAAACTTCCTTTATAACCTCCTTTAGCTTAGGAACCACTGGACCTCCCTTACCGAAAGGAGAGGAGAAAATGCTGCCCCACAATGCATTGCAGCCGCAGCATTTGACGTCACTCAACAGTCGGCCGTTCACGGAAACAACCGATTATGACGGAGAAATTATATCATGAAAGTTACGGTGCTTATTAAGCTTTTTAAAACATAGGTGGTAAGTTGCCAAAGTGCTTTGTTTTGAACGTTCATCAGTATTATAATCAAAAAGAGAAATATGAACGTTAGTTTTTACTGAAATGATCAATTAAAGTCAACATCTCACAGTCTTTACTGAGCTGTGTGGAGTTTGTTCAACTTCTAAAAGATGTTTGAATGGTGATATGCACAGTGATAGATGTTAAGGACTAACGTTTATAATAAATACATCTGTATTGATTTTAAGATCTTTAGTTCATACAATGATACGTATTGGGATCATTTGTATTAATGTGGACCGGAGGGCTGCCACTGAGGGACTTCCGGGTCATTTCACTCCGTTAGGAAGGTTCCTAAGCTAAATGGACTACTCGACTGCAGCCTGAGGAAAATATTCGTTGTGGCCAAACGGCGGTACTACACTTCCTTATGGGTTGCTGCTGGGCCCAGAAACACTTTTTCCCGTTGACTAACATGGGGAAAGAGACGTCTGTAAATCGTTGGATATTTTTTTTTAAACTACCCAGTATGAACATTTATTAAAAACATTCGTTCCTCAAGTTGTAAAATGTGAGTTATTTTCCTCTGCATTATGAACACGCATCTGAGAGTGGGAGCTCGGGGGCGGGGCTTAAGGGGAAACTCAACTGCGCATGCTCTATGAGCGCACACGTTTCGCTCTCTCAAAAGTTGACCATGTGGTCCTCATGCGCCAATGAGCAGCTCTCATAGGAAAGAACGAGACCCCGCCTCCCACGCTGTGTCCAGTTCTTATTATACATCCATGGTGCAGCCTCGAAATTTCCCGCAACGAAGGACGCCGGCCTCGGTAGAATTCCAAGGATCCTGGACATTGGAACAGTCCTTCGGCAATGACGTAGCATCCTTGAAATAGTTGCTGCCTTACTCGACATTGAGAAACACCCACTGTGTATTAACTGTGTGTTTGTCATCAGTCCTATGTTCCTGGGTTAGGTCTTTACTGTTTTCCATTTGTTTCACAGTGTGGGTTTGGAGGGAGTTATGATGAGGAGCTGCTCCTGAACAAACTGTACAAATCTACTTGACTTACACCTTTTTATGTGTGGGCGTTTTTTGTTTCCAGTGAATGTGAACAGAAGTACTCTGGCTGTTGTTTGAGCTTTCAGGAACAGGGGGTTCAATAGAGAGTGTGTGGGGATATCAGAGTGAAGTAAAGAGAGAGAGATCCCTTTTCCACCAAATGTTTGACATTGACTGGAACAATGCGTGCCTTTTTCTAGTGTGTAACAAAGACAGCATAAAAGTGCCACGCTAGTAGGGATAGTGAGTAAGTTAATCAAAATGATTCAGTCTTTAAAGGCCGCGACACACCAACCTGAGACCAAAGAACGTGTACCGAAGGCGTCCCGACTTTCACGTCCACTACGTCGGCTACGCCACCCGCCTACGCCACCCGCCTACGAACACACCGCAAAGACTTCAGTTGACGAGTGGCAATGACTGTCCTTACCAGCAGGCAGCGGTAGTGTGTATTCGTCATTCAAAAGAGGCAACAGCCAATCAGAGTGATTTCTTTGGCCGACTTGCTTTGGCCGCGGGAGGTGTGAAACTGTGCCGTAAAGCAACGACGGTGCGGGACACACCAACCTGAGTAGGGCACCGCGAATGCCTCTGACGGCCTCTGACTCCCAACATCGGGTAGGTGTGTCAGGGCCTTAAGGTTGGTTGCTTTGAGGACATATATAATAGTATGTTTCCACGTTAGTATCAGTGACGGTTTCAGACCAATTCCTCTGGGGGGTTCATTTTATAGGAGGGGAATATTTAATGCGGGACAAATAAGAAAAAGACAGTGTTCAAGTTTTGTCTCCGTATAAAGTCATACAGCACCATTTTTTTTTAAATGGTATCAAAGTTAGTTATGTGTTATGACATGAAAACAAAACACATTCTTGTTAACTATGGCTACAGCAAAGACGCATAAAGACGCAAAAATGTCCCAATTCGCCATCAATAAAGTACCTCTTACCCTTACCCTTACCCTTACCCTTATCCTTATCACAATCAGAATCTGAATTCCTCTAGTGCGTTTTTTACCTGCTATGCCACTTTTGCTGTATCGCTGTATATGTCCCTGCTTCTGGACTAATAAAGAGTTAGCTATCTTATTAAATATAGAGTAGAAAAATCACAGATTGGGTTTTGATAGGATGGAGTACGCATTGAGTCTCGCTCCCGAACAGTCCCCCCCCCCCCAGTGCCCGGGCGGTGAACCTCAGATCTGTGTGAGCCTCTGTGTGAACCTCTCAGCATCTCGTCAACCTGTCCACCTGCACTCCTCACATTCCTCCTGAACCTCCACAGTCCAGACACACACCTGCTTTTACAGAACTAATTAACTAAGTTGTGAGGTGGGAATTAGTGGAGTACAAATACTTTGTTACTGTACTTAAGTACATTGTTCTGGTATCAGTACTTTACTCCACTACTTATTTTTCTGACCACTTCTTACATTTTGAACACAAATACCTGTACTTTCTACTTCTTACATTTTGAACACAAATACCTGAACTTTCTACTTCTCACATGTTGAACTCAAATACCTGTACTTTCTACTTCTTACATGTTGAACTCAAATACCTGTACTTTCTACTTCTCACATGTTGAACTCAAATACCTGTACTTTCTACTTCTCACATGTTGAACTCAAATACCTGTACTTTCTACTTCTTACATGTTGAACTCAAATACCTGTACTTTCTACTTCTTACATGTTGAACTCAAATACCTGTACTTTCTACTTCTCACATGTTGAACCCAAATACCTGTACTTTCTACTTCTTACATGTTGAACTCAAATACCTGTACTTTCTACTTCTTACATGTTGAACTCAAATACCTGTACTTTCTACTTCTCACATGTTGAACCCAAATACCTGTACTTTCTACTTCTCACATGTTGAACTCAAATACCTGTACTTTCTACTTCTTACATGTTGAACTCAAATACCTGTACTTTCTACTTCTCACATGTTGAACCCAAATACCTGTACTTTCTACTTCTCACATGTTGAACTCAAATACCTGTACTTTCTACTTCTTACATGTTGAACTCAAATACCTGTACTTTCTACTTCTTACATGTTGAACACAAATACCTGTACTTTCTACTTCTCACATGTTGAACCCAAATACCTGTACTTTCTACTTCTTACATGCTGAACTCAAATACCTGTACTTTCTACTTCTCTCATTTCCCAAATACTATTAGAGTATTTTTAAACACGAGTATCTGTACTTCTACTTGAGGAAAGGATGTGTGTACGTTTGCCATCTCTGGAGGCCGCTGACGTGCACAGAGTATAAGTCAGTGTTCATGCTTTCCTGACAGGAAGCACAGGCTGTACTCGCTGTTGTTGTTTCTCCTCCTTCACCTGGACACTCTGTTCTGTACTCAATCACTGTGGAAGCAGCTAGAACAGTGTCACAACATGTGTGACATGCCCACAGAACGTGTGGGCATATTTTATACTGAGAATCTGTAATAAATGAATCACTTGATTGACCCTAATTGTGTCCTTGGAAAACATAATTCCACTTTAAATAAACTCAAAAAATATCAAAATGCACAAAATGAAAATGTGGCCCCAAACCCTCTTCTTTATGGATCGATATATAAATAACTAATGTATCAGTACAACTAACATTTAACAAATAATTGTACCTAAAAGTCAAAGGTCAAGTTAATGTCCAGGAGATTGGTTGTTCGATATACATTTTGGTTGTTTCAAGGCTACAACAGTTAGTTATTGAGAACACTTTGGGGTTTTTAAGATGGACTTTTAGTAATCCCTCGTGGGGAAATTGTTTCTCTGCATTTGACCCATCCTAGTGTTAGGAGCAGTGTGCTGTGTGGGGAACGGTGCCTTGCTCAGGGACACCTCGGTAGCACTTGGTCTTGCCGGGACTTGAACTGGTGACCTTCCAGTTGCCAAGCAAAGTCCCGACTTCGCCACCACCGCCCCACTTTTAGCCATTGGCGACCATTTAGGGGTGGTTGTAAACCAGTGGGCTAATGAACTGATCCTCAGATCAATCAAGACTGGACCGCCATGTCTTGCTTCAATAGCCGTCGTGTCCTTGGGTAACACACTTCACCCTAAATTGCTCTTGTGGGTATAGTCCACAGTATGGATGTATTACACGTCTGATATACAGTATATAATATGTAATGTAAAGCGCTTTGAGCACCTGTACAAGTGCTAAAATATGAAATTAATTATTATTATTATTTACAGCACACAAACCTATATAACACATACTGTGGGAACGGTACAAAAGAAATCATTCTTGTCTATAAATGTAACTGCAGAAAATAAGTTTTACAAACTATTATGGATGAAAATAGAAACAGCTTTTCTCTACCGAGGACAAATGTGTTTTCATTGCCAGTCTTGAATGCTTCTCGAGAATGACTGTGTGCCGCGGAGTGACCTAGTGTGCTCGTGCTAAGAATGAAAAGTACACCGAGTACCCACCTTGCCCTCTCTCTACTGAGGGCCAGTTGTCTGTTTTGACACTCTTTCACCACATGAATCTTCTGTTGCGCAACGGGGAGGCCACAGCCTGCGGCTAATCTGGGAAAGAATGCAGACAGATGTATTAACAGCAGGAGGGAAGGTACTCGCTGTCATGATGCACACACAGTAAGAACAGGGTTTGTTCAGTTGCTGCAGCCTTGGAGCGTGGCGGTTCCAAGAGGTCAGTAAGGCGAGGGTTAAAGGTGCTCTGATAAAGGACTGGGTGTGACTCATCCCCAGGTAGCACAAAGTGTTCAGAGAGGGTTGGAAATATCAGCGTTAAAAAGTTAGATTATGATGTCAGTGCATGCATGAAGGTCCATGTATATGTAGGCAAATTCCTATATTTCGGCTCATCCGGGTCCTTTTGTTTACAGAGCATGCGCACTAGAGTTTTCCCTTAAATCCCGCCTCCAATCTCCCGCTCTCTCTGTCAAATGAAGAGGAGAGATGGAGAGAGAACATATCTCTAGATTCAGCTTTTTAGCTTCATTTCACAACTTTTAAACCCTAATGATTAAAATAAAGGATATACAAGTGTTCCTGCTGGGTATTTTGTTTAGCTAAAAAAATAAAAAACCGCGGATTTACAGACGTTTTATTCCCAATATAAGTCAATGGGGAAACGTCTTTTTGGGCCAAAATGACGTCACGGCAGCTGTAGTACCACCGTTTGGCCACTACGGAAATTTGCTTCAGCCAACGGCGCACTTCTTGTTTTTAACATCTTGTGAATGACCTACAGGGTTACTGAACACATGTGGTGTTTCCTTAATCAACAAAGTCCTTATTAACACAGACAATTGGTGCCAGAAAATACCATTCGTTGAAACCGGGGTCAGAAAGCATAACCTATAGAGTCATCCTTTTTCAGCGTTATTATCAGTAACATCAAATATGATGGCGATATATATAAATATAATCTTATATTTAAATTGGTATCTTCTTCGTAGAAATGTTTAGAAGAGAATTCTGGTCGCATAATATTATTGTTTCTACTTTCTCCTGGTATTGCTTTTCTTGTTGGATTGATGTGTCGACTGATCTGTCAGCTTTTTGCAAGCATTATGCAAGAGGAGAGATTTCAATTGAGTATGTGCACTAGGTTTAAACAGAACCACGCTGCCTGGTAATAGCTTGCTTTAACAAGGTCACATCATTGAAGTGAGAACTTTTTGCAGCAGTTGGGGCAATATTTCCGTAGCCTCTCTACTAATAATAAAAATAACTTTATTTGTATAGCACCTTTCATACAGGGGATTGCCGTTCAAAGTGCTTTACATCAGTAGAAAATAAGACATAAAATCAGTGTAAAACAAGCAGCAAGAGCAAAGCATAAAATAATTAAAAATAAAAACATGGGGAATAAAACATAGAGAAATAGTGCAGTATTAGTGTAAAATCAGTAAAATGCTTTGGTAAAGAGGTTTTAAGCTGCCTTTTAAAAATGCCTAACGTATTGGCTTCCCTAATATTGTTGGGTAACGTGTTTTGGGGCGTGGTTTACAAAAGCTGCATCACCGATCTTCTTCTGACTCTTTCTGGTGACCTCTAATAGACCTGCATCTGAAGATCGCAGTGTTCTGGCGGGTGTGCAGTTCATTAGAGAGTCAGCCATGTAGCTGGGTCCTTGTCCATTTAGAGCAGGGGTGTCAAACTCAAGGCCCGGGGGCCAAATCCGGCCCACGACTTCATTTCATGCGGCCCCTCAAGAGATTGCAAAGAATATAATATGTTTATTATACGG
Source organism: Pseudochaenichthys georgianus (assembly GCF_902827115.2). Classification (NCBI taxonomy): domain Eukaryota; kingdom Metazoa; phylum Chordata; class Actinopteri; order Perciformes; family Channichthyidae; genus Pseudochaenichthys; species Pseudochaenichthys georgianus. The sequence goes on from NC_047508.1 coordinate 42,000,866, forward strand.
TTACATGCCGATTTACAGAAGCACGTTGCCCATAAACTACATATCCCACAATGCATCTCAAATTTGACTTTTTTCTCCGAATTTGACTTTTTTTCTCAGAACAAGATTTTTTTCTCAGAATTTGACTTATTTTCTTGAAAATATAAACATTTTCTCAGAATTAGATTTTTTTTAAATCATTTTGTAACACTCAGTGAAGAGACCTGAAATGATTTGCCCTAGACTTCTGCTTTCAGACGTAATTAATTATGAAGTTATTACCCTATCTGATAATAATCCAATGCAGAGGCAATAATGTCATATAATACATTATTTTATATATATTAAATATTTATATATTTTGATATATGGTCTTAAAGTCACAACCGGCCCTTTGAGTGCAACCATAATGCTGATGTGGCCCGCGAAGACATTGAGTTTGAGAACCCTGATATAGAGCTTCGTATGAGATCGAATGCTGTGGTTTTATTAAATGTGCCAACTGCTAGGACTGTCTTAGGGAAGACAGCTTTCAGATGCGCAGCTCCTCTGTCTTGGAATAGTCTACAAATTAAATGGAAACTGAACAATCTGGTGCCACTAAATGTTTTTAAAGCTCGGTTGTCAATCGGAAGCTATTGGTACCTGTTTATGTGGATAATTATGTAAATGATGCTGTATGATGTCCTTTTGTTGTTCTGTTTATGTTTTTATTAGAGCCGGGACTCGATTAAAAAAATTAATCTAATTAATTAGAGGCTTTGTAATTAATTAATTGAAATTAATCGCATTTTTAATCAAATATACATATTTGACCTGAGAACAGTGAGAAGCAATTCTCACATGGATGTTACTCCAGGTGGTCTACAGTCGAGTGCAGTCCAGTGAGCCAGGGAGCTGGTTATTCTCTCAGACGTGGACTGACTTATCCTGGCCCTGAAACCAGTCGTCTGGTTGAGTGTGGGTTGGGTCAGGGTGTGGGTTGGGTCAGGGTGTGGTTCCTTGCACTCGGAGTCGGGCTAACGTCCACGCTAGCTGCTACATGCTTTGCATTTAGGTGATACTTTAGGCTTGATGTGCTGCGGTGATATGCAAATTCTTTTTTGCATAATTTGCACACAACCGTGCTCTTGTCGACGCTTCCATCCGTCCGTTTTTTAAAACAAAATGTCCCATCCACGGGGCCGACCAAAGCGGGCTCATCAGCTTGTTCGTTCATGTTTGACTATTGTTCACCGTGGTTTGTTGTTGTTTGAAGTCCCATGCTGAAGTCATGAACGTTAGTTGGTGCTCCAGTATAATCGGTACGCCTGAAACTCATCCAGTGAGAAACGTTCCGCTGTGCAAAAATAAGTGCGATTAAAGTGCGTTAATTTTTGTGTAATTAATTAATCTTAATTAACGCGTTAAAGTCCCGGCCCTAGTTTTTATGTTTCATGTGGAACTACTTGAGCAGGTCTCCCTTGGAAAAGAGATCAATGATCTCAATGGGATTCATCTGTATAAATAAAGGTTTGAAATGAAATGAGAGGAGAAGCACCTTAAAATCTATTCTAAAAGTTACAGGAAGCCAGCGTCGAGTAGCTAAGACAGGACTAACGTGTTCCCTCCTACTAAGGTCAAGCTAAAGCCTGTTAAGATAACTGTTGAATAAAGAAACCTGTTAGAAAACCTCAGGGCTAACTCAGCTTTCACAGAATTAAAAAGCATATTTATCTTCTCCTTTACCTCCCAATCAGAAGCCAAGAAGTGTGTTTTTCTAATTGGGATTCCTCCAAGAAAAAGCACTGATATTTCCGTGCAACTCTGAATACGTGCATGTGCCAATTATATTCTCTTGACTTTAAATCTTCTCCATTCAGCTCCTCTCAGCCTCAACAGAGCGGCCACCCTCAAAAGCTGACCTCTTGACCCCACGGTGACCCGGGCCGCCCCCCCACCAGCGGCACGATGAATGAACCGCATGAAAAGCGCCGCCTCACAGCCGGCAGGAAGCCCCTGACCTCTGACCCCACCTCCTCTCTTTACTTTTCACACTGCGAGGTGATGCTTTTCCACACCATTTGCCCCCGTGCTCTCATCAACACTCCTGGGTTATTTCTCACCGCCGTTACACCTCGGCTGTTTCGCCACCGTGTAACTCGCCAGAATGTCATAATGTAACCCGCTAATAGTATATCCACGACTGTACATCAGGGCCGGCCCTCCCTACGGGGGCGTGGGGCCTCACCTTGCGGAGGGTGCCTCAACTGAGCCGAAAATATGTGCTTATGTGGCGCAATTAGCGTGGCGCGGCACGGTTGCGAGGCTCCACGTAGCACCTAGCACCGCCCCCCCCCCCCCCCCCCCATCCAAGTATGCTCAGCATGTTACTGTGATATCTTGTTTCAACAGTAACGTCATCACTTTCTCACTTTCTTGTGTGAAGCCTGTTTTTCACTCTGACCCTGTTGCTGCTATAAATGCCTGAATTTCCCCACGGGGACGAATAAAGTTCCATCTTATCTTATCTTATAATCCTTTTCGAAAAACACCAGTAAATCGCAAATGTGCTGAAGTAGTGTACGGGCGGATGCAGAGTTGATCAGCAGTGCGACAGGTAATGGGAGTTGACTTCTGGCACGCATGGTGCAGTGAGTCTGGGGGAGGTTTGCTGCAGTGCAATTCCCCGTGAGGCCTTTCTTCGTGACGCAACTCCAGCTGTTCCAGGGCTCGGCTTCATCCAATCAAATGGCTGTCAATCCAAAGACTGGACAAACTATGACCGTAACATTCTTTCCAGAGCTCAAGGGAAGGTCTTGAAGTTGCTTCTTTTTGTCCGCACACTATTCTACAGCACGAAGATATTACATTTGAAAGATAAGGAGAATTAGCTCAGAAGCTAAACGTAGCATTTTTAAAAACGACTTGATGATTCAATGACTATGAAAGTGGTTGGCTTATTTGCTGTGCTCGACTAATTGACACATTCAGTGCAAAGTGTGTTTTTAAAATACACATAACTTTGTATTAAAGTGATCAGCCATGTTGTATTTCTGCTCATGTAAGATGTATAGCATGCGGTTAGTTTATATGCAAACTACTTCTGCAAATAACTGTAAGTGGAATTGCAAATTAAATGGACATTGCAAGTGTATGTGTTTGCTTCTCTTTCTGTCGCATTGTGTGTACAGGCAGGCAGAGAGGTGTCAGCGTCTCCTTTGAACATACATTATGTATCCACACACCAGGTTTCTATTTGAGGCCCTGGTATGCCAACTAACCCGAAAACAACTGTAGCCCGATGGATGAAATGGGTGGTCTGGAACCTGCAGGACATAAAGCCTACAACTAGAAACATGTATCTCCACAACTAGTCAGCAGGATGGATTAAATCACTAAAACTAACAAGCGACCTTTCTTCATCCATACATGAACCCAGCTTTATTACTTTTGTGAAACTGTCAAATAATGTTTTAAGTTTATCATCGAAGATAAAAGACTACAATTCCCAAAGGCCTTTTTTGTTTGTTGAATTTGTGTGGCAACAATTTAAATCAGCTCAAAGACACACAACACAAGAAGACAAGTCATCACAGCTGGGAGTAAAGTAATCACTTGAACGATTGGAAAGTCTGTTTTTAAAAGATCTTAAAAGCGGCTCTTAGAGAGGATGAAGCCGCTTTGATGTGTGTGCTCTGATTCAGCCAGTTCTCGTAGGTCCTTAGTTTCTTTCTTTTGGAGGCAAAATAAAGAAAGTTGAAGTTGTGGATTTGATGAAGTAAAGAAGCAGTCTTTTTGTTTAACCCTGACTGTCCCTGCTGCTGATTGGTCATGCTCAAAGTGTCTGAACGGACACTGACTGGTGCCAATGCCAGGTCAGAGTCAGGCCTCCGCGGCAGGAACCAATCAGCAGCTGCCTTGAATCTTGTTATCTTTTCATTTACAAATGCCCCCCTGTGCTCCGATGACCTCCTTCAATCTCCGCCACTTTCTCTCTCTCATTGTGATTCGACTTTCTCTCACAGTTGTAAATGCAAAACCCGTGAAAAAGAAAGAAAGAAAGAAAGAAAGAAAGAAAGGGAACCTCGGCATGCCGGGAGGATGGAGGGAGGAGGACGAGGAAGGAATGAAAAACAGGGATTACTGCCCTGCGTTGTCCTGCTGCTAATCCCTCCTCTACTTCACACAAAAAACATTTGACACCTTTCAGTGGCTCTGCTCAACACTTCCAGTCACTCCCACACACTCAGGGTCACACACACACACACACACACACACACACACACACACACACACACACACACACACACACACACACATTCAGAACGTTTCCTCGCTGCTTCTCAGACAGCATGAAATCTGCCCTTCATTGGTGGTTGGGGCTCACGTCTGTTACACCCCCGCCCCTCCTTCCTCCTCGCTTTCATCCTTTCTCCGTGGCCCCTCCTTCCTCAGGGGCCCCATCAGGCCTTTGTGCAGATCGATGGCCCGCGGCTAGCCTGGAAGTCGGGTTAAACAGAGTGCAACACCCTCACTGACGCAGGGTTTTCAGGGAATATTCAACATATATCTCAGCCATGACTTCCCTCCAGAGAGGACACAAGTACACACTTCCTTTACTCAAGTTGAAGTACAGATACTCGTGTTTAAAAATACTCTGGTAAAAGTAGAAGTACTGACTGAACTTCTACGAGGCTTTGAAATGTACTTAAGTGAAAAGTACCCATAACTACAACATGTAAGAAGTAGAAAGTACAGGTATTTGAGTTCAACATGTAAGAAGTAGAAAGTACAGGTATTTGGGTTCAACATGTGAGAAGTAGAAAGTACAGGTATTTGAGTTCAACATGTAAGAAGTAGAAAGTACAGGTATTTGGGTTCAACATGTAAGAAGTAGAAAGTACAGGTATTTGGGTTCAACATGTGAGAAGTAGAAAGTACAGGTATTTGTGTTCAACATGTGAGAAGTAGAAAGTACAGGTATTTGTGTTCAACATGTAAGAAGTAGAAAGTACAGGTATTTGGGTTCAACATGTGAGAAGTAGAAAGTACAGGTATTTGAGTTCAACATGTAAGAAGTAGAAAGTACAGGTATTTGGGTTCAACATGTAAGAAGTAGAAAGTACAGGTATTTGGGTTCAACATGTGAGAAGTAGAAAGTACAGGTATTTGTGTTCAACATGTGAGAAGTAGAAAGTACAGGTATTTGTGTTCAACATGTAAGAAGTAGAAAGTACAGGTATTTGTGTTCAACATGTGAGAAGTAGAAAGTACAGGTATTTGTGTTCAACATGTGAGAAGTAGAAAGTACAGGTATTTGTGTTCAACATGTGAGAAGTAGAAAGTACAGGTATTTGTGTTCAACATGTGAGAAGTAGAAAGTACAGGTATTTGTGTTCAACATGTGAGAAGTAGAAAGTACAGGTATTTGTGTTCAACATGTGAGAAGTAGAAAGTACAGGTATTTGGGTTCAACATGTAAGAAGTAGAAAGTACAGGTATTTGTGTTCAACATGTGAGAAGTAGAAAGTACAGGTATTTGTGTTCAACATGTAAGAAGTAGAAAGTAAAATGTATTTGTGTTCAACATGTAAGAAGTAGAAAGTACAGGTATTTGTGTTCAACATGTAAGAAGTAGAAAGTACAGGTATTTGTGTTCAACATGTGAGAAGTAGAAAGTACAGGTATTTGTGTTCAAAATGTAAGAAGTAGAAAGTACAGGTATTTGGGTTCAACATGTAAGAAGGAGAAAGTACAGGTATTTGAGTTCAACATGTAAGAAGTAGAAAGTACAGGTATTTGTGTTCAACGTGTAAGAAGTAGAAAGTACAGGTATTTGTGTTCAACATGTGAGAAGTAGAAAGTACAGGTATTTGTGTTCAACATGTGAGAAGTAGAAAGTACAGGTATTTGGGTTCAACATGTGAGAAGTAGAAAGTACAGGTATTTGTGTTCAACATGTGAGAAGTAGAAAGTACAGGTATTTGGGTTCAACATGTAAGAAGTAGAAAGTACAGGTATTTGAGTTCAACATGTAAGAAGTAGAAAGTACACATTTGTGTGTAGAAAGTACAGGTATTTGGGTTAAACAAATACTTAAAATACAAAGCAGAACCCTTAATTGAAGTACATAAAATCCCGGCGGTATATGAAGTGCTTTTAAAGGAAAATACACACTGTAAAAAATAAGAGGAAAGAAACAATGAAAGTGTAAAGATGTGCTTTCAGTATCAACACTGGGCCAACGGTCGGTAAGAGAAGTTATATTATATATTAAGAGACTGACTCACGAAACTAATATAAACCATATCTCTTTTAAAGTACTCCCCCCTCTGTAAAGACATCTGCTGTGTTCTAAAGCATGCTTAGTTTGTGTGTCCTTTGTGTTGTGGTTTGAACGTGACTTTTCACTTTTAACTAATGAAGTTTTTGCTTTTAACCGCAACCATTATTTCAAGATAAAGACATTTTATGTGAAGTTATCAAGTGAACAGATCGTCGTTGGCACCAAATCAAACACAAGCTGTTGCTTTTATGGGATAAAAAGGACGACCGCAGCCCTGGCAATCAGAACAACGCCTATATTCACATTCATTATACTCATTTAAGACATTTGTGTTGACTCTAAATGTAAAAGCCTTGAACCTGGTAAATGCTTCCTGCCCATTCCCAACACGCGGTAATTAACTCGCTCCCGCTTTTCTCACGCCGTCCTCTTCGGGTGGGTTCTCTCCGCAGGTGAGGTGTGAGCTCCGCGACCTTTTGACACTATGTCCCCTCCTTCTCATTGGGAAAGAATTTATTTTCTAGTTCCTTATTTCCTTTTCATCGCCCCCTTTCCCTACTGGTCCCACCCCCCGTTAAAGTGCAGCTGTCGCTCCCAGCGCTCCGTTGTCCGGCAGAGGAGGAGAGCAGTGGGAATAGCAGAGAGGAAAGTATGGGATGATATTTAAACATGTCTGGGAAGCCGTGGGTGTAGCCATGGATCGCTCAAACAGGTGTTACTAGTTTCCTTTCATAAAACATGCGAGAAAGGAGTCCAACACAAACGTATTATAAAAACCAGAAGGCCAGTGTTGGTGCTTGCATTGTTTCGCAGTAGAAGTCAGATGGGAAGCTTTAAAATGTCTCCTTACGTGGGACATAATACATGTTATAATCAAGTTGAATCGAATATAAGGATCACACACATCCACCATACAACGTAAGAATGCGCCGGAACAAGTCCTACACCCTGGAATGAGAGGTGGTGACAGCAGGCCGACGGGCCGACCTCCACTGAGCAGCTCCTTTACCTCGCCACGAGGAAACCACAAAGTTAAGTGAACTCTGAACGCCCGTCTGCCATCCTATCCGTCTCACTCCTCACGTTCAGTTTGGCCGAGTTGAAGGGAGGGTCAAGGCAATATAACACCTCCTCCTCCTCCTCCTCCTCCTCCTCCTCCTCCTCCCCCTCCCCCTTCATTATAAAACAGGAGAGGAAGGGTCAGGGCCAGGCAGGTGGCGGCCAACTTCTGCGAGGGGCGTGTGTGTGTGTGTGTGTGTGTGTGTGTGTGTGTGTGTGTGTGTGTGTGTGTGTGTGTGTGTGTGTGTGTGTGTGTGTGTGTGTGTGTGTGTGTGTGTGTGTGTGTGTGTGTGTGTGTGTGTGTGTGTGTGTGGTGTGTGTGTGTGTGTGTGTGTGTGTGTGTGTGTGTGTGTGTGTGTGTGTGTGTGTGTGTGTGTGTGTGTGTGTGTGTGTGTGTGTGTGTGTGTAATTTAGGCAGTAAATGTTAGTCATTAGTGTTGGGCTCCAGGAACAGGGAAGGAAGGAAGTAATGCAACGAGGAGCCTTTTAGGGTTTCGTTGTACTCACCAGAGCAATTATGAGCAAGTACGAACACACACACACACACACACACACACACATACACACACACACACACACACACACACACACACACACACACACACACACACACACACACACACACACACACCGTAGCAGTATCAAGTTAAATTATGGTTCATTTCACTGTCTGTTGTCATGGATATCCTTCTGTGTTTGCAGTCTTCGTCCCACGGTGTCACCAGACGATGTGTGTCCTTGAGACGTCTGCAGACTGAGACCTGCGAGAGGAGTAAAGGCTTCGGGGGGGGGGGGGGGGGGGGGTGACGTTAACAATAAGTATATTTGACCAAACACATGGTCTCCCAAGCAGTGCCGTCTCCAGCGGTAACAGATGTGTCAGCCCCTACTTCCTGTTACTGTCCGTGTATCACATTATCATATGATATCAAATCTGACTCTTAGCTTCCCTTCAGCCAGATGTGTGTTGGAAGCAGTCAATACAAAGAAAGACCCACGTCCTAGTTAGTCATACTTCATAGAAGGCCTCTTAGTAGTAACTAGGCTTTATTAATGATCGGATAATTGTTGAGAACCTTTGAATTCACGACTAATCCCTTTGAGAAATAAATAAACACGTCCACACAGAGGCACACGTGTAATGCCAGACACTAAGACATTCCTTTCCCTCGATATACTTGCTGTTCTTCGAGAGCTCACGTTTCCCTCGGCATAATATAGCATCCGTTTGCTAAAGCTGCTTGAGTCGCTCGCAGCGTTCACATGTCCTCTGGAGGAGGCGAGATGTCCGCACAGAGAGGATATTGGTTTCAGGATGTTTCCTCTTCTTACCTTTCGCCTGAGTGTCAGTCGGACAGGCGTCAGACGCACGGGGCGTGGGCTGGTCAGAGGGCGTGGGGTTTGTCTGTGTTTAATCTGTGGAGCCGATGTGTCTGGCTGCAGGAAGGAGTTCTGAGGGAGTCCAAGTTCATGTTCGCATGCTTTCTGCTACTGAAAGCATGCGAGGTCAAACTACTTTTACTTCCTTATAAAACATTTTGAAAGACGATTTGTTCGACCATCTTGCGGTGTTCTGTGTTGGCTCGTTGCAGCACATCAACCCTAAATGACCTTGAAGCCGCTGATCGACCCTAAATGACCTTGAAGCCGCACATCGACCCTAAATGACCTTGAAGCCGCTGTGGCTGTAAATGCTTGGGCTGACTTGTTGTGTAACTGTGCTGTTACCATTCGTGGGACAGGACTCTCATGAAAAATAGATTCTCACTGAGACCTATCCTGGTTAAAGACAGGTCAAATAAATAAATAATAATAAATATATAAATAACGTCTTGCCTTTTTTCAGCAAGATACATCGTAAAGCATCATTACAGGATATCGAGTCTACTGTGTGTGTTCATACACACTTAATAAAGAGAAGTTTAAACTAAATGCTCCATTTGATAGACGTCTTAAAGGCCCATGTCATGCTTTCCGGTTCTGACCCGTCCCCTTGTGTTGTGAAGGTTTTCCTGCATGTGAACGGTCTGCAGTCACAAACCCTCAAAGTGCACCCTGTAGCGAGTACAGCTCTAACACAGAGAAGACCCGTCTGCTGCCCCAGAACGCCTCGTTGGAGACGTTGTTTTCTTCCTGGGTATGGTGACGTGCACGCCTGGGTCCAAATGGACCAATCCGTGGAGCTCACACACACACACACACACACACACACACACACACACACACACACACACACACACACACACACACACACACACACACACACACACACACACACACACATACACACACACACACACACACACACACACACATACCATGTATACATCACTTCAGGGGACATTACATTGACTGACATGCATTTCCTGTAGACTTATCCAAGTCTTCACCCTAAAAGTAATGATTCTCCTCATGGGGACCTCCAATTTGTCCCCATAAGGGAGGCGAGTCCCCACACGTGACTATGTAAACAGATGTAGGTCCCCACAAGTATAGTAATGCTAGTCCACACACACACACACACACACACACACACACACACACACACACACACACACACTCAGCCTTAACTTTTATCAGCCTCGGCTCTGTGGATCTCCACTCACAGATCGCCACACTCACAACGACCCCAGCAATCCAGCTCACACTGTCCGCCAACACGGCACCCAGACCCCACGCAGCGTTCTCATCTGTTTGTCATTACTGGTGTTATTTTCTGGTTGCTATCAAACGCCATGGTAACACACAAACACACATCCAGCTCCACCAAGCCGTTTAGGACAGAGAGTGAACACACAGACTACAGAGATGCTGTTTGAGAAACCAATGTGAGTTTGGAACATTGAACAATGTAAATCTATTCTGGTCGACCTCAACAATGGAGTTATGATCAGTGGAAATGGTGATGTCATGGGACCTTTAAGAAAATGCAAGTCATGTTGGTGAATGTTTTCGAAATGCTGTGAATGTTTCATCAGGTTGGAAAGGTTGTTTCTTCATTCGCATGTGTTTTGGCAAATGTTTTATTTTCATCATTTCAGAAAGTGCAGCGTTTCTCCTAATGAAGTGTGTTGGGCCGTTGGTTACCGCCGTTGGTTACCGCCGTTGGTTACCGCTGTTGGCCACCGTAAAAGGGCCTTAAAGGTATGTCATATTTTACAGCAAACATATCATCTTTAATAAAGTTATATACAAATAAATTAAATTTAAAAAATTGATTTGATGGACAAGAATAGAGCAACAAAAGAAAATACAAAAAAATAACCAGGAAGAAGGCTATGCCAACAACAACAGTAAACAATAACATATAAATACAATACAATAAGCATGCAGTTACTGATTGTTAAGAGCATTCGTCTGTATCTTAAACGGTAACAATAAAAGCGTTTACTCTAAGGGAAAGAAGGCATTCAGTAAAACTGTCTAAACTTTCATTTATTGGAAAACTCTTTAAAGATGGAATTACCCTTTAACTTCCCCCGTGTTGATGAACCTCCGCCCCGCTGACAGCGTGTCCTTGAGCGTTCGACCCTGACCTCTGACCTTTCTCTTTCAGGAATCAATAATCTGACATTTTGAAAGAGGTGAGGAGTTAAGTTGAGTGTCAAGCGCCTCTGGAGGGAAAACATTACATTAGACGCACTAAAATATTTACAAGCCTCCGCAGCCTTCATCGGGTGCCAGGCTCTTCCATCCGGTGCCCCCCCTCCCCCCCCTGCTGTTTGTTAATGGACTTCCTGCTCCGCTGCTGGGTTTATGATCAGAGCCTCCTTCAAGAGAGAGTTTATGGGAAGATTAACAAGTTAGAGGTGTTTCTTTGAAGGCTGGTGTAGAAACAAGGAGGCAGACTTGTTTGCAATAACCGGGAGGAAGGAGGTGTAAAAAGGAAAAGCACATTTTAACACTTTAACACATTCTTCAGATACATGGATAAAATAAATAATAATGATAAGTATTAATAAACAGAAGGAAGGAAACTCGCTGTGTTCAGAAGTTGTTAAAACTCTCAAGATTTTCACTAAGTGTGAAGATCCCAAAAGCCACCGGCGTTTTTATTAACTATTAAAGTCGTCCTAATGGAGAACACGCATAGTGTTATCCTTTTGAACCGATTTAAGTCTGGTTTAAAAGGCTTACCACATGTCGAATGATTCGTTTTATTTAGTTCAAGCCTGTTTCAAATAGTCTGGAACTACGATAGTGTTTCAGACGACAAATCTGTATTTATACCTCGAATAAATGTGACTAAAATCCAGTCCAATGCAACACTCCAAGTCCAATTATTACTTTCAGAAGAAATGTTCAATTTTATTCTGAAAAACATTGTGTTGTTATTATTGTTGACAACTTCAAGAGTAATGTGTGGTTTTTGTGTGATTGGGTTTATATTACATATCTTATGTGATTTAAATCCTGATTTCACCAATTACTTGTTTTGCACCAAATGTTTGCACGAAAGCACATTAAAATGTTTTGGTACCACTTTACAATAAGACTACCCGTATAAAGGGTTTACGAGTAGTTTGTAATTCATTTATTAATTAGGTTGTGAACACTTTATAAATCATTAATAAGCTTTTACAAGACATGAGATAAACAGGGCAACTGTGACCGGTTGCTTGCCAAATAGTGATCCCACATGTATCTGTACTGCTGAGCCTCATATTGGCTACTTAGCTTACTTCGTCTTCTTCATCCGCCAGCATCCTTGGCAGCAGGGCTGGCCCTCGGCATAGGCAGTATAGGCGAATGCTAAGGGCTATCAACCCATAGGGGGCGCCGAAAATTGGGGAGAAAAAAATAAATAATAAGAAATAAAAAATAAAATAAAAATTTTATTTCATAACACAATTTCCCGATTTTGTGTCCATATCTTTCTGTGTTGGTGGTAATGCCACAACCATGCATGCGCGAGTCATAGTAAGTGTAAGTGTCTGCATTTTGGGGCGGGGGGGCGCCAGCTAAAATCTTGCCTAGGGCAGCAAATTGGTCAGGGCCGGCCCTGGTGGGAAATAACTTACCACAGGGGGGCACACACTGCCGTCAACAACCAACACACAAACACAACTTCACTTTCAAAACATGCTGCAAAGTCTATTGTCTTTCACACACATTGCAGAGGCTATTGTATAGCGCATATATGACTTGTGCAGACATGCACGGTTGTGGCACGACCACCAAAACTGAAACATATGGACATAGCAGATCGCCACTGGGCTTTCATCTAAACACACGGCCACGTAATAATAATAATAATGCATTAAAACAAATTATTAGAGCGCTTTTACAGGTGCTCAACGCGCTTTACAAGTACACATGTAAGAGTCATTACTGCGGAGTAGAGTGTCTTGCAACGGACGCAGTGGCGGCCGAGGCGGGATTCGAACTGGAGTTCACAAACGCCCCTTGATCTGATGACCAACGCTTTAACCACTGCGCCAAAACCACTCCAAATGACAACAAAACAAAGGTCGGGGGTCATTGGTCAAGCAACACACCAATCAGAGAGCAGCACACCTCAGGCTGTTTTTTATTTGTATTCTTTATTTCTGATGTATTTCACACAAAACACTTTGAGTGGAAATTGTTTCACTTATTAAAAAAAAAAAAAAGCTCCGCGTCGGGGTGGAACAGTGACTCATTTGGGGGGGCATGGCCCACGAATGACCCCCCATGACGCGACCCTGATCCTTGGTATCTGTTGTTCACTGAGTTGAATCTCGCTAAGTAGCCAATGTAAGGCTCAGTCATCTTGCCAAATAGTGAGCCTGTGTGGATGTGTGTTAGAACTGGTTTATAAATGGTTCTTAATGATTAATAAAGTGTTTTAATTCACAACCTAATTATAAACCCGTTATGAATCCTTTATAAGGGTCGTCTTATTGTAAAGTGGTACCAATGTTTTTAATAAACCACATTGACACAAAAAAGATCTGGAAAATGGACATGCTTGTAGGAACATGTTTGAAATAAATAATCAATTAGGGTTGACAACTGGAAGACCTTACTAATGAGATCAATACGATCTCATTAGTAAGGTCTTCCAGTTGTCAACCCTAACCCTAGAGAAATACAACTTGCACATTAGTTCCGTTTAATACAATAATAAGAATAAGGACCTGTCTGAAGCTCAGAGATGCTTCTATGAATAAAAGCAGCTTCCATTCAACTCTTTCTTCCCTTTCAGACGGCGAGCGAGGGTTCATCCAGACCAGGGACACGCTTCTTTATTCCATTGAAAGCCTCTGTTAGATGATTGAAAAGCACAAAAACAGACACACAGCGGAGTCTATATTTACCTCTTTTTCTCTGAATGGGGATAATATTAAACATAATGGCAGCGTAGCATTGAGAGGTATTGATGAGGAGGGGGAGATGTAAAAGGAAGCAAAGTGAGTAGTTTCAAATATCTGTCACTAATGGATTTCTCCTCAACCAATAATGACTAACTTTGAAAGAAAGGGATTTTTCTCAGAGTACCTGCTGTCTGGCCTTTCAATAGGACGGCAATGATGCTCAGGAACAACACTAATGGATTATGTTTGTGTGATAGGGGCTGGAGCTACTGAGAGAACTTAGATTTCTGGCAATACAGTCAATTATTATAGAGCGGTGCAGCGATGACGTATTTACCCGGAAGTAAGCTGCTGGTTTCCTCGACAAAAAGCAACGGGATTTCTCCATAGGATTTTGGAAAATAGCTCGAAATAAGGTCTGTGGAAAACGAACCTGTTTGATGAATGCACGTTTTGTTCAGCCGGATAATCTCCACATGTCTACCCTACTTTTATAATGTTCGAATCATAAATCTAATCGCCAGAAGCTAAATGCTAACGTTATGCTATAAAGCAGGGGTGTCAAACTCAAGGCCCGGGGGCCAAATCCGACCCGCGACTTCATTTTATGCGGCCCCGCAAGAGCTTGCAAAGAATATGATATGTTTATTATACGGCTACATGCCACTTTACAGAAGCAGGTTGCCCATAAACTACATGTCCCACAATGCATCTCGTTTTGTGACATGCGCACTGAAGAGACTTGCAATGATTTGCCCTGGACTTTCAGACGTAGTTAATTACTAAGTTATTATCCTATCCGATAATAATCCAATTAAGAGGCAATAATGTAATATAATACATTATTTTATATATTTATATATGTATTTTTATATAGTCTTAAAGTTACAACCGGCCCTTTGAGTGCAACTTTTATACGAATGTGGCCCGCGATGAAATTGAGTTTGACACCCCTGCTATAAAGGAACTACTGCTTCAACGTCACGCCAACTTAAGATCCATATTAAAACATACAGATTCTAAATTGTACGAGTTGAAGCGTTTGTTTGAACACTTTGCAGGAGGCAGGGACTTGCTTTCAAGCAGAACAGGGCAAACTAACTTAGGAGTGTTTACGTGTTCGGCGTAATGACGTACAACGGCCTCGACGACTTCTGTAGTCCAATTCAGCCGCTTGTTAACAACCATCGTTTTTCACTGCTGACGTATTTAATAATAATAATAATAATACATTTTATTTCGAGGCGCCTTTCAGGACACCCAAGGTCGCCTTACAGTGCATTTAAAAGATAAAACAGCTAAAACAAAAACGTTACGTAACGTAAAATGTCGTAGAACAAAACGTGATCCGTCTCTTAAATGTGTCTCGACCACAGACCTTATTCGAGCTATTTTCTAAAGTGCTTTGGAGAAAACCCGTTGACTCTGAGACGAGGGAACCGGTAGTGGTAAAATGCTGACTCACGTCCAGGTTATAGGACTCGTTCCTGCAACACTCTATCCTGGAGATTATTCAGCAGATAAACCTATTAACCCCGCCCGCTTAAAAGAAACCGTCTCTTTCGAACGGCTCTCGGGAAGCCATGCCATCCAACTCCCTTCAAAGAGCCGTAATTCCCCTCGCTAGTGGCAGAGCATTACTCACACCTGAGCTGCACACACACTGGGCAGGCAGGCCTGGATCTGCCTTAATCACATACTTCCACTTCCTCTTCCTCCATGTGCCGACTCCCCGGCGTGGGCGGACGCCAACGATGACGGGAAACAGGACAGACGCACCAGCGAGAAACAGGAGGCAGCTTTTCACTGGGATATTATTATAGTTTCACTAATACAGGGGGAGGTAGACTGGGAGGAAGTGTGTGGATGTCTGAAGTCACAGCGTAAGAACACACACATTCAGAGGAACGCAGCTTCTCCCATTCACATAAAATATGTTCTTTGAAAGAATAAAGGACAGGAGCCTCATTCCTGTTTGACTGCACCTTGGACAAATGGACAATTGTTGGCTTATTAACAGGTGGAACGTATCTGCAGTATTCTCGCTTTTCTTTCGTTTGTATCTCCATGATTAAGTGGACTTATTATAAATCACTTTGGATAAAAGCATCAGCTAATTTAAATGTAATGGTCGTATTATTCTAATAGGTAGCAGTTTTGTTACGACAAGGACGTTCCTGTCTATGCTAATTGACAATTGGCTGTAGATTAATATTCAAAACACCACATTTTAAGCCACTAGGACACAAAACATGCAGGTAATGATTGAGTGGAAAGTAAATAATGAAGTTCAACATTTAACAAATACAATAATTTCATATCTTTCTAGAGTTGGATTTGAAGATCAGAAACACTCTTGGATAGTCTATTTGGGAAGATGTTCTCGGGGACCTACAAAGCTATAAAGGAATGACATCACGGTCACATGACATCACGTCACCACCGCTAAGCTAAAAGCCGCATGATACAGTTAACTAGTCTTATTTAAACACGTGTTAGCAAACGCCTTGTTTGAGCCACACAGAAGCTTCACAGTTTCGTCCGTGGGGTATTTAGTGACTTATCCGTAGCCACATCCTGCTTTTTTTAAATAAGACTATTGGCCAAGTCGTATTTCTCTTTTAAAGACCTAGAAAGAGTTATTAATTCGACCCTCCAGAAAAATGCGGGCTAAAATCCTTGATTATGCGATTAAACATGTAGGGTTTTTATGTGATTTTATGCGGTGAAATTGCGGGAAGTTGCGAAATATGCTAATTATATATTTTTAAATATTGGGCTGTCTTATGTATTCTCTCTCACACACAACCTGCCATTAACGTTAAACCCCTTTACTATTCAATTAAACACATTCAATGTATATGTATTGAGCAGAGGGTCGTGTTGTCGATTCTTGTTCAGTTTTCTGTGACTATCTGCCTCACCCTCTCAGACTTTGAGTTGCGCGCGCTGCTAAAGAGACGCGCTACCACGGAAACCAAACAATGCTGTATTAAAGTCCGAGTGGAAACAGTCCTGAGTAAATCTGATTTTGTCAGAAATCGGGAGAAATGCGGGAGAAATATGACCCCGGGAGGAAACCGGGAGAGGGCTGTGAAATCGGGAGTCTCCCACGAAAATCGGGAGGGTTGGCAAGTATGGCCCAAGACCAGGCTCAAAACCCGAGGGCACCGAGCCTTCGCAGCGGTGGCCCCAGGCTCTGGAACACGCTGCCCCTCCATGTGAGGTCGGCCCAGACCCTGGGGTTTTTTAAATCCTCACTGAAGACTCACTTCTTCTCCCTGGCCTTCGAGTCAGAGCGGAGCACGACTCATGACTACTGTTTTTTATATTTCTGTTGTAAATGATTGTCTTTTATTGTGATTGTAGAAATGTGTTTTTATTACATGTACAGCACTTTGGCTCGACCAAAAATCACTTTTAATGTGTTATATAAAGAAGACTTGATTTGATTTGATATTTTTTCGTCTCAAAACTAAATGTGAAAATATGTTTAGCTTGTATTAACCCATGGCCTTATTTCAGCCATATAACCAAACCAACGACTTTGAGGCGAGCAAACGGGTAGTGTCAAAATGCTAACTAATTTCCAAGTGTTAGGAATATTTCCTGCACCTCAACGTCCCCCAAAATAAGAGAAAAAGATTATGTGTTGATGTATTCCTTCCTCACAGTCAGACTGACACCACACACGTGTTGGACTATGCTGAGCGTGTCAATGAGAAGCAGACCGGCGGCACAGAAAAACCCACCGCGGGAGTTAACTGGGCTGATAGCAGGTCTGCGTGTGGGCGGGATGTGATGTTCGCTCGCCTTGTTTCTCTCATTCTGCCATTTTAAAAACGGCTTTTAAATGATAATGACTATTTATACACCTCTCGAGTTGGCTGCGTTGGCTCCATGGGGACAGCGAGCGGATCCACAGCCACAGCCACTAAGAGAAAGCGAGAAAGCGGTTTCTCTTTTCTGCGAATCTCCTTCTCTTTCTGTTCATCTCCGACTTAATATCTCACTTGTCCATTTCTTTCCTTCAGCAGTGCTGTAACACAAAGATAACTGCAGTGGCTTCAGGTAGAGGCTGTGTGTGGGAGGGAGGACACGTGGACTCAAGGTTTTTGATTGAGCCAAAGATAGCTTTTCGAAGGAGAGCTTTCATAATGTTCCGTCTGACTCACGACTTATTCAAGGAAACAGGTTGCAGCGTTGGCCTGGCCAAAAAGTCACTGTTTTTCTTTAGCTTGAATTCAATCACTGACAAAAAGATTCAGAACAACAAGTCCTGAAATACATCGGGAGGAGGGAGTTGTGTACACAGATTTAAAGATTGGCTAGCAAATATGAACCTGCTGGCACCATCATACTTAATCCTTTGAGGACAGTGAGACTACATGCACGTTGAGTATGTGATTTCTAACACACTCCAAGGTTGAAAGATTAACATTTGAATTAGAAGAATTGGGAGGGAGGAAACCTCTGCTTTTAACCCATCCTAGTACCAGGAGCAGGGGGCAGCTATTGTACAGCGCCCGGGGAGCAATGGGAGTGGGGGGTGTCCGGTGCCTTGCTCAAGGGCACCACGGCAGGGCAGGAGGTGAACTGGGACCTCTCCAAGTAGAAGTCCACACTCCATACTTAGGTCTGGTTGGGGACTTGAACCGGCGACCCTACGGCTCACAGGCCAAGCCCCGACTGACTGAGCCACTGCCGGATTTGGACACCAGTTGCAAGACAAACCCTCACATATAAAAGTATTCTGCCTTAAACACACACGTAATGTGTATATAATATCCTGCTTTATATTTTATATATGTTTCTACTTTTTTTAATGCTATTTTATTTCTCTTTGAGATGTTTGCATTTTGAATAGTTTATTTCTAGTCTTTTAATTTCTCTAATGTACAATGCCATGTCTTTTTATGCTGCTGCAACGCAAACATTTCCCAAATTGGGATCAATTAAGTACTTCTTATCTTATCGTATCTTATCTTCAACCTGTGTGCTCGAATATACTTGAGATGATATCCCTGAGTCTCTTGTGATAACTAACTGCGCTTCTCTGAGGCCTGCAGTTCCTTGTAAGGCTGTTGCAGTGCATCATGTAGTATAACGTACCCTGTATGTTTTGCAAAAGCATTATGGCTAAACATAAGAAAAAGCTGTTGGACAACGACATCCGTCATCCTGCCAGTCAAGCCATTGAGAGACGAGCGGAGGAATCTCCAGTATTGATAAATGGGAGAAAGTAAAGCACCAACCCCCAGCTCCAGGATGCACGACAAAAACTTGAAATCTTGCCCAGTATATTTGTCTAATACTCGTCAGAAAGTGTCTCTCCACCTGATATAAGACAAACTAACTTCAGAAGTAACACCGCAGTGAGATATAGGGTCTTGGTTTTAGACATTGCATCATCGTGTTAAATCAAAACATCTTATTTTGAGTTGTATCTCGGATGAAACTTGTTTCTTTCTTCACATATTTATTGGAAAATCGAAAATCGAAATATCCCTTCTTATTTCAAGAAATCTTACCAAGCAATTTTTCACTTGAAAACAACAACAACAATTCGTTGTTTCCAGTGTGCGGGAGGTATTCTCTTCATTACTCCCAAGATTAAAAGCAAATGTGGGACCCTCCTACTTTGAGACACTGAGAAGGATCCGAAAGCCCTCAATGTGCATACCTCCACCTCTCTTAAGACCTTAAGTAAGGGCGTCGTCACACCCCGATTGGTCAAGAGAGGAATGCATCAAGCTGCTCTTAATTTCTAATTAGCAGCAAGTCACCACACTCTGCGTGTTTCTCAATGTCAAGGAAGGCTGCTGCAGAGCCACTATTTAAAGCATGCTACGTCATCGAGTCCCGCCGAAGGACTGTTCCAATGTCCAGCATACTTGGAATTCTACCGAGGCCGGCGTGCTTCGTTACGGGAAATTTCGAGGCTGCACATGTGTATCCTCCACGGTCTT
The DNA here is from genome assembly GCF_902827115.2 of Pseudochaenichthys georgianus. Taxonomy (NCBI): domain Eukaryota; kingdom Metazoa; phylum Chordata; class Actinopteri; order Perciformes; family Channichthyidae; genus Pseudochaenichthys; species Pseudochaenichthys georgianus. The sequence goes on from NC_047508.1 coordinate 42,020,437, forward strand.
AAAATCCCCACAATGCTTTGCGCACGGACCAATTTCCAAATCTTTGGCGGAAATCTCGCTCCATTTAAGGCGGGGCCTCGCATATGACGCACACCTGTTAGCCTGTTCCACCATTCTTCGTTTTCCGAGGCTAGGAAGGATTCTTGCATCGCTTCTGAAGGACCTGACTCGGAGGGACTTGTCCTACCAAGGAAGCGTCCTCGACATTGAGAAACACCCACAGCTAATCTGAAATCCCTCCAATCAAATCAGGGGAAAGGTGCCATTGAACTAAAGTGAATTGGGAAAAGAAAGAGTGAAAAATATCAGAATCAGAAATCCTCTTTTGTCCGAGATCAGGGACATTCTTTTCCAGCAAAGCAAAAGTGCAGACAAAAGGCAAACATGAGATTAGTAGACCACCATATTAACAAAGAGTCAAAGACAAGTTAATAAAATAAAATAAATCAATAAAATAAGTAATATTAGTTTATGAAAACCGTTTTTCATCAACTTTTTGTATTTATATTTATCTCTAAGTTTCTTAAATTAAGTAATTAATTACTGTTTGATTGTTTACATTTATATTTTATTGGAATTCTGGTAAAAAAAAAATTACTTTGTTACATTTTGAATACGCTGAATGTAGAGTATTCAAACCCCCACTAACATTTTTAAAAAGTACACATAAAACAAATAAACAAGAAGTAGAATTTTGAAAAACGAAGTTAACAAATACATGTAGTTACATAGCAGCCAGTAAAATCATAATTAAAATGCGTATTATATTAGATAGTGTTAGCAGTGTTAGAAGAACAATTGGAACAGAGATTTAACAAAATGCAGAAGTTTAAAACTCAGAAGCTGAAAAATATCAAGAAGTTCAATAATAAAGAAAAGAGTGAATCTGTTAGAATGTGTTCAGTTGAAGGCAAACAGGAACCACAGAAACCTTTGTACATAAAATACACAAAGTCATGTTGCAGCTTTACTTTGAGTGAAAACTAAAATCTGAAATAAAAAAGGAAAGTTATTTTGTGTTAAACTTATGACGCCTCAAACATTGATAAGTGCTAAAATGTCAGTCTGTTCCAGAGCCAAGTCTAGGTAATGTTGTGAAAGCTGTCTAGCTGTGGAAATTGTGTGGGCAGACCAAACAGAAGAACAGCAGAAGATCAAGTACATTGTGTTATACTGTGCGCCACACACACACACACACACACACACACACACACACACACACGCACACACACACACACACACACACAACACACACACACACACATACCATGTATACATCACTTCAGGGGACATTACTTGACTTACATGCATTTCCTGGAGACTTATCCTAACCTTAACCATAACCAACACAGGCTAAACCTTACCCTTAACCTACCCCTTACCCTTACCCTTAACCTAATACCCTACCCTAACCCTAACCCCTTACCCTACCATATACTAACTAAGTCTTCACCCTAAATTAATGATTCCCTCCATTTTGTCCCCAATAAGGGAAGCCAGTCCCCACACGTGACTGTGTAAACAGATTTAAGTCCCCACAAGGATAGTAATGCTAGGCCACACACACACACACACGCACACACACACACACACACACACACAACACACACCCACACACGCACCATTTTGTATTGAATGAGAGAGTTCCAGTTGAATTGAGGCGAATATTTGTAATGTTCAGAAGGTTGTTGTTAATATTCATGAGAATATTTGTAATGTTCAAATGATAATAAACATTCGCATAAAGCATATTTGTCCACTCATATGTTGATAAGAGTATTAAAAACTTGAAAAATATTCCTCTAAGGTACATTTAGAAACAGATAAAAATGTGCGATTAATTTGCGATTAATCGCGATTAAATATTTTAATCGACTGACAGCCCTAATTATAACGTACATGCAGAGTTCCTGTTAGAATATTTTTTCGCCGGTCAACATGTCCGTTAAAGTTTAAATCTTCCGGACAAAATGAGAAAAGTGCCGGTCAAAGGTCTTCTTATTATTATCGAGCTTTAAAACAAATTGATATGATTCGATATTAAACCAAACTAATTATAGCAGATTTACTACATTATTCAAACGTGAACAGTAACTTATAACAACACGGGAATAATACACGGAGCGCTCTCCCTCTCCTGACAGCCCGTCAGTCTCATGCAGCTCGCGGATCAGTAATGAGTGACCCGACAGTAAAACTAAACATATCTATAACTAGTTTCTGTAGTTTGAGAGGTCATTAAAATAGCTACGTGTGATATTCTAACCTGAAGTGAGTGTGTTTGTCCGCTCACCGCTGCAGGTGATCATGCAGAGCTGCGTGTCGACTCGTCAGCAGCAGTCTGATCTCTCTCCCGTCAGATTAGACTTCATCGCGTGTATGTCCATATCGATCAGATCCAGCTAGTTCTAGCTAATGATAGGACTACCTGCTTATTAAGTTCAATAATAAAGAAAAGAGTGAATCTGTTAGAATGTGTTCATTTGAAGGCAAACAGGAACCACAGAAACCTTTGTACATAAAATACACAAAGTCATGTTGTCAGCTTTACTTGAGTGAAAACTAAAATCTGAATAAAAAAGGAAAGTTATTTTTGTGTTAAACTTATGACGCCTCAAACATTGATAAGTGCTAAAATGTCAGTCTGTTCCAGAGCCAAGTCTAGGTAATGTTTGTGAAAGCTGTCTAGCTGTGGAAATTGCGTGGGCAGACAAACAGAAGACAGCAGAAGATCAAGTACATTGTTGTTATTACTGTGCACACACACACACACACACCACACACACACACACACACACACACACACACACACACACACACACACACACACACCATGTATACATCACTTCAGGGGACATTACTTGACTTACATGCATTTCCTGGAGACTTTTGTCCCCATAAGGGAAGCCAGTCCTCACACGTGACTGTGTAAACAGATTTAAGTCCCCCAAGGATACAACAAGACACACACACACACACACACACACACACACACACACACACACCACACACACACACAACTGCACACACACACGCACACACCACACTGAGCCGTGAAACAAAGATATTCATTCTGACTTTCCCCCTACTCCAGAAATTCCTTCCCAGCATTCCAGAGGGCGTGGGTGGGGTCAGAGGTCACGACGACAGAAGAGATGATTTGAGCAGGAAGCCCTTTGATAAAAACCTGCAGGCATGTTTGGACTCGATCGTATGAGGATCCAATGATGACTGCATTCCCGAGCGTTTCGCTTCAACCTGAATCTGATTCTGATCTCCGCCCTCTGACCTGATCTTAAAAGAATAGTCGACCCACAAAATGACTATTTGTGTTTCAATTTCTCCCCCTTGTGTTACCTTACTCGGTGGACAAATAGTAAAACTGATACAACTCTAAGTGAAATGAAGTAAGTGGAGGCGGCTTGTGATTTTTGTTTGGCTTTTTAAGGTTTTCTTTTCAGGTTTCTCCACCCCCCCCCCCCCCCCCCCCCCCCCCCCGCTGAAATGCCTCCAATGGACTCCTTTGTTTTTCTTCAGGAACATAGTGACATCACTAACACTTGCGCTTCTATTGGCTAGCACTCCACTCATTGTAGGCGATAGGCTAAGGGGCGGGACATTTCTAAGCTGTTGACCAATCACAACAGACGCCAGCGCCAGCTAACCAATCAGAGCAGACTGGGCTCTGGTTTCAGACAGAGGGTGAAAAGAGGTGCTGCAGCACAGGCAGTATGAGAAAAATAAAGAGCTTTTTGAACATTAAAACATGGAGACATGTCAGTAGGACACTACATACTGATATACACCTGAACATCAGCAGGAGAGGACTCTTTAAAGTAGAGACACTACATACTGATATACACCTGAACATCAGCAGGAGAGGACTCTTTAAAGTAGAGACACTACATACTGATATACACCTGAACATCAGCAGGAGAGGACTCTTTAAAGTAGAGACACTACATACTGATATACACCTGAACATCAGCAGGAGAGGACTCTTTAAAGTAGAGACACTACATACTGATATACACCTGAACACCAGCAGGAGAGGACTCTTTAAAGTAGAGACACTACATACTGATATACACCTGAACATCAGCAGGAGAGGACTCTTTAAAGTAGAGACACTACATACTGATATACACCTGAACATCAGCAGGAGAGGACTCTTTAAAGTAGAGACACTACATACTGATACACCTGAACATCAGCAGGAGAGGACTCTTTAAAGTAGAGACACTACATATGATATACACCTGAACATCAGCAGGAGAGGACTCTTTAAAGTAGAGACACTACATACTGATATACACCTGAACATCAGCAGGAGAGGACTCTTTAAAGTAGAGACACTACATACTGATATACACCTGAACATCAGCAGGAGAGGACTCTTTAAAGTAGAGACACTACATACTGATATACACCTGAACATCAGCAGGAGAGGACTCTTTAAAGTAGAGACACTACATACTGATATACACCTGAACATCAGCAGGAGAGGACTCTTTAAAGTAGAGACACTACATACTGATATACACCTGAACATCAGCAGGAGAGGACTCTTTTAAAGTAGAGACACTACATACTGATACACCTGAACACAGCAGGAGAGGACTCTTAAAGTAGAGACACTACATACTGATATACACCTGAACATCAGCAGGAGAGGACTCTTTAAAGTAGAGACACAAACTGATTACACCTGAACATCAGCAGGAGAGGACTCCACGAAAGCACATTAAAATGTTTTGGTACCACTTTACAATAAGACTACCCGTATAAAGGGTTTACGAGTAGTTTGTAATTCATTTATTAATTAGGTTGTGAACACTTTATAAATCATTAATAAGCTTTTACAAGACATGAGATAAACAGGGCAACTGTGACCGGTTGCTTGCCAAATAGTGATCCCACATGTATCTGTACTGCTGAGCCTCATATTGGCTACTTAGCTTACTTCGTCTTCTTCATCCGCCAGCATCCTTGGCAGCAGGGCTGGCCCTCGGCATAGGCAGTATAGGCGAATGCTAAGGGCTATCAACCCATAGGGGGCGCCGAAAATTGGGGAGAAAAAAATAAATAATAAGAAATAAAAAATAAAATAAAAATTTTATTTCATAACACAATTTCCCGATTTTGTGTCCATATCTTTCTGTGTTGGTGGTAATGCCACAACCATGCATGCGCGAGTCATAGTAAGTGTAAGTGTCTGCATTTTGGGGCGGGGGGGCGCCAGCTAAAATCTTGCCTAGGGCAGCAAATTGGTCAGGGCCGGCCCTGGTGGGAAATAACTTACCACAGGGGGGCACACACTGCCGTCAACAACCAACACACACAAACACAACTTCACTTTCAAAACATGCTGCAAAGTCTATTGTCTTTCACACACATTGCAGAGGCTATTGTATAGCGCATATATGACTTGTGCAGACATGCACGGTTGTGGCACGACCACCAAAACTGAAACATATGGACATAGCAGATCGCCACTGGGCTTTCATCTAAACACACGGCCACGTAATAATAATAATAATGCATTAAAACAAATTATTAGAGCGCTTTTACAGGTGCTCAACGCGCTTTACAAGTACACATGTAAGAGTCATTACTGCGGAGTAGAGTGTCTTGCAACGGACGCAGTGGCGGCCGAGGCGGGATTCGAACTGGAGTTCACAAACGCCCCTTGATCTGATGACCAACGCTTTAACCACTGCGCCAAAACCACTCCAAATGACAACAAAACAAAGGTCGGGGGTCATTGGTCAAGCAACACACCAATCAGAGAGCAGCACACCTCAGGCTGTTTTTTATTTGTATTTCTTTATTTCTGATGTATTTCACACAAAACACTTGAGTGGAAATTGTTTCACTTATTAAAAAAAAAAAAAAAAGCTCCGCGTCGGGGTGGAACAGTGACTCATTTGGGGGGGCATGGCCCACGAATGACCCCCCATGACGCGACCCTGATCCTTGGTATCTGTTGTTCACTGAGTTGAATCTCGCTAAGTAGCCAATGTAAGGCTCAGTCATCTTGCCAAATAGTGAGCCTGTGTGGATGTGTGTTAGAACTGGTTTATAAATGGTTCTTAATGATTAATAAAGTGTTTTAATTCACAACCTAATTATAAACCCGTTATGAATCCTTTATAAGGGTAGTCTTATTGTAAAGTGGTACCAATGTTTTTAATAAACCACATTGACACAAAAAAGATCTGGAAATGGACATGCTTGTAGGAACATGTTTGAAATAAATAATCAATTAGGGTTGACAACTGAAGACCTTACTAATGAGATCAATACGATCTCATTAGTAAGGTCTTCCAGTTGTCAACCCTAACCCTAGAGAAATACAACTTGCACATTAGTTCCGTTTAATACAATAATAAGAATAAGGACCTGTCTGAAGCTCAGAGATGCTTCTATGAATAAAAGCAGCTTCCATTCAACTCTTTCTTTCCCTTGTCAGACGGCGAGCGAGGGTTCATCCAGACCAGGGACACGCTTCTTTATTCCATTGAAAGCCTCTGTTAGATGATTGAAAAGCACAAAAACAGACACACAGCGGAGTCTATATTTACCTCTTTTCTCTGAATGGGGATAATATTAAACATAATGGCAGCGTAGCATTGAGAGGTATTGATGAGGAGGGGGAGATGTAAAAGGAAGCAAAGTGAGTAGTTTCAAATATCTGTCACTAATGGATTTCTCCTCAACCAATAATGACTAACTTTGAAAGAAAGGGATTTTCTCAGAGTACCTGCTGTCTGGCCTTTCAATAGGACGGCAATGATGCTCAGGAACAACACTAATGGATTATGTTTGTGTGATAGGGGCTGGAGCTACTGAAGAGAACTTAGATTTCTGGCAATACAGTCAATTATTATAGAGCGGTGCAGCGATGACGTATTACCCGGAAGTAAGCTGCTGGTTTCCTCGACAAAAAGCAAAGGGATTTCTCCATAGGATTTTGGAAATAGCTCGAAATAAGGTCTGTGGAAACGAACCTGTTTGATGAATGCACGTTTTGTTCAGCCGGATAACTCTCCACATGTCTACACCTACTTTTATAATGTTCGAATCATAAATCTAATCGCCAGAAGCTAAATGCTAACGTTATGCTATAAAGCCAGGGGTGTCAAACTCAAGGCCCGGGGGCCAAATCCGACCCGCGACTTCATTTTATGCGGCCCCGCAAGAGCTTGCAAAGAATATGATATGTTTATTATACGGCTACATGCCACTTTACAGAAGCAGGTTGCCCATAAACTACATGTCCCACAATGCATCTCGTTTTGTGACATGCGCACTGAAGAGACTTGCAATGATTTGCCCTGGACTTTCAGACGTAGTTAATTACTAAGTTATTATCCTATCCGATAATAATCCAATTAAGAGGCAATAATGTAATATAATACATTATTTTATATATTTATATATGTATTTTTATATAGTCTTAAAGTTACAACCGGCCCTTTGAGTGCAACTTTTATACGAATGTGGCCCGCGATGAAATTGAGTTTGACACCCCTGCTATAAAGGAACTACTGCTTCAACGTCACGCCAACTTAAGATCCATATTAAAACATACAGATTCTAAATTGTACGAGTTGAAGCGTTTGTTTGAACACTTTGCAGGAGGCAGGGACTTGCTTTCAAGCAGAACAGGGCAAACTAACTTAGGAGTGTTTACGTGTTCGGCGTAATGACGTACAACGGCCTCGACGACTTCTGTAGTCCAATTCAGCCGCTTGTTAACAACCATCGTTTTTCACTGCTGACGTATTTAATAATAATAATAATAATACATTTTATTTCGAGGCGCCTTTCAGGACACCCAAGGTCGCCTTACAGTGCATTTAAAAGATAAAACAGCTAAAACAAAAACGTTACGTAACGTAAAATGTCGTAGAACAAAACGTTGATCCGTCTCTTAAATGTGTCTCGACCACAGACCTTATTCGAGCTATTTTCTAAAGTGCTTTGGAGAAAACCCGTTGACTCTGAGACGAGGGAACCGGTAGTGGTAAAATGCTGACTCACGTCCAGGTTATAGGACTCGTTCCTGCAACACTCTATCCTGGAGATTATTCAGCAGATAAACCTATTAACCCCGCCCGCTTAAAAGAAAACCGTCTCTTTCGAACGGCTCTCGGGAAGCCATGCCATCCAACTCCCTTCAAAGAGCCGTAATTCCCCTCGCTAGTGGCAGAGCATTACTCACACCTGAGCTGCACACACACTGGGCAGGCAGGCCTGGATCTGCCTTAATCACATACTTCCACTTCCTCTTCCTCCATGTGCCGACTCCCCGGCGTGGGCGGACGCCAACGATGACGGGAAACAGGACAGACGCACCAGCGAGAAACAGGAGGCAGCTTTTCACTGGGATATTATTATAGTTTCACTAATACAGGGGGAGGTAGACTGGGAGGAAGTGTGTGGATGTCTGAAGTCACAGCGTAAGAACACACACATTCAGAGGAACGCAGCTCTCCCATTCACATAAATTATGTTCTTTGAAAGAATAAAGGACAGGAGCCTCATTCCTGTTTGACTGCACCTTGGACAAATGGACAATTGTTGGCTTATTAACAGGTGGAACGTATCTGCAGTATTCTCGCTTTTCTTTCGTTTGTATCTCCATGATTAAGTGGACTTATTATAAATCACTTTGGATAAAAGCATCAGCTAATTTAAATGTAATGGTCGTATTATTCTAATAGGTAGCAGTTTTGTTACGACAAGGACGTTCCTGTCTATGCTAATTGACAATTGGCTGTAGATTAATATTCAAAACACCACATTTTAAGCCACTAGGACACAAAACATGCAGGTAATGATTGAGTGGAAGTAAATAATGAAGTTCAACATTTAACAAATACAATAATTTCATATCTTTCTAGAGTTGGATTTGAAGATCAGAAACACTCTTGGATAGTCTATTTGGGAAGATGTTCTCGGGGACCTACAAAGCTATAAAGGAATGACATCACGGTCACATGACATCACGTCACCCCGCTAAGCTAAAAGCCGCATGATACAGTTAACTAGTCTTATTTAAACACGTGTTAGGCAAACGCCTTGTTTGAGCCACACAGAAGCTTCACAGTTTCGTCCGTGGGGTATTTAGTGACTTATCCGTAGCCACATCCTGCTTTTTTTAAATAAGACTATTGGCCAAGTCGTATTCTCTTTTAAAGACCTAGAAAGAGTTATTAATTCGACCCTCCAGAAAAATGCGGGCTAAAATCCTTGATTATGCGATTAAACATGTAGGGTTTTTATGTGATTTTATGCGGTGAAATTGCGGGAAGTTGCGAAATATGCTAATTATATATTTTTAAATATTGGGCTGTCTTATGTATTCTCTCTCACACACACAACCTGCCATTAACGTTAAACCCCTTTACTATTCAATTAAACACATTCAATGTATATGTATTGAGCAGAGGGTCGTGTTGTCGATTCTGTTCAGTTTTCTGTGACTATCTGCCTCACCCTCTCAGACCTTTGAGTTGCGCGCGCTGCTAAAGAGACGCGCTACCACGGAAACCAAACAATGCTGTATTAAAGTCCGAGTGGAAACAGTCCTGAGTAAATCTGATTTTGTCAGAAATCGGGAGAAATGCGGGAGAAATATGACCCCGGGAGGAAACCGGGAGAGGGCTGTGAAATCGGGAGTCTCCCACGAAAATCGGGAGGGTTGGCAAGTATGGCCCAAGACCAGGCTCAAAACCCGAGGGCACCGAGCCTTCGCAGCGGTGGCCCCAGGCTCTGGAACACGCTGCCCCTCCATGTGAGGTCGGCCCAGACCCTGGGGTTTTTTAAATCCTCACTGAAGACTCACTTCTTCTCCCTGGCCTTCGAGTCAGAGCGGAGCACGACTCATGACTACTGTTTTTTATATTTCTGTTGTAAATGATTGTCTTTTATTGTGATTGTAGAAATGTGTTTTTATTACATGTACAGCACTTTGGCTCGACCAAAAATCACTTTTAAATGTGTTATATAAAGAAGACTTGATTTGATTTGATATTTTTTCGTCTCAAAACTAAATGTGAAAATATGTTTAGCTTGTATTAACCCATGGCCTTATTTCAGCCATATAACCAAACCAACGACTTTGAGGCGAGCAAACGGGTAGTGTCAAAATGCTAACTAATTTCCAAGTGTTAGGAATATTTCCTGCACCTCAACGTCCCCCAAAATAAGAGAAAAAGATTATGTGTTGATGTATTCCTTCCTCACAGTCAGACTGACACCACACACGTGTTGGACTATGCTGAGCGTGTCAATGAGAAGCAGACCGGCGGCACAGAAAAACCCACCGCGGGAGTTAACTGGGCTGATAGCAGGTCTGCGTGTGGGCGGGATGTGATGTTCGCTCGCCTTGTTTCTCTCATTTCTGCCATTTTAAAAACGGCTTTTAAATGATAATGACTATTTATACACCTCTCGAGTTGGCTGCGTTGGCTCCATGGGGACAGCGAGCGGATCCACAGCCACAGCCACTAAGAGAAAGCGAGAAAGCGGTTTCTCTTTTCTGCGAATCTCCTTCTCTTTCTGTTCATCTCCGACTTAATATCTCACTTGTCCATTTCTTTCCTTCAGCAGTGCTGTAACACAAAGATAACTGCAGTGGCTTCAGGTAGAGGCTGTGTGTGGGAGGGAGGACACGTGGACTCAAGGTTTTTGATTGAGCCAAAGATAGCTTTTCGAAGGAGAGCTTTCATAATGTTCCGTCTGACTCACGACTTATTCAAGGAAAACAGGTTGCAGCGTTGGCCTGGCCAAAAAGTCACTGTTTTTTCTTTAGCTTGAATTCAATCACTGACAAAAAGATTCAGAACAACAAGTCCTGAAATACATCGGGAGGAGGGAGTTGTGTACACAGATTTAAAGATTGGCTAGCAAATATGAACCTGCTGGCACCATCATACTTAATCCTTTGAGGACAGTGAGACTACATGCACGTTGAGTATGTGATTTCTAACACACTCCAAGGTTGAAAGATTAACATTTGAATTAGAAGAATTGGGAGGGAGGAAACCTCTGCTTTTAACCCATCCTAGTACCAGGAGCAGGGGGCAGCTATTGTACAGCGCCCGGGGAGCAATGGGAGTGGGGGGTGTCCGGTGCCTTGCTCAAGGGCACCACGGCAGGGCAGGAGGTGAACTGGGACCTCTCCAAGTAGAAGTCCACACTCCATACTTAGGTCTGGTTGGGGACTTGAACCGGCGACCCTACGGCTCACAGGCCAAGCCCCGACTGACTGAGCCACTGCCGGATTTGGACACCAGTTGCAAGACAAACCCTCACATATAAAAAGTATTCTGCCTTAAACACACACGTAATGTGTATATAATATCCTGCTTTATATTTTATATATGTTCTACTTTTTTTAATGCTATTTTATTTCTCTTTGAGATGTTTGCATTTTGAATAGTTTATTTCTAGTCTTTTAATTTCTCTAATGTACAATGCCATGTCTTTTTATGCTGCTGCAACGCAAACATTTCCCAAATTGGGATCAATTAAGTACTTCTTATCTTATCGTATCTTATCTTCAACCTGTGTGCTCGAATATACTTGAGATGATATCCCTGAGTCTCTTGTGATAACTAACTGCGCTTCTCTGAGGCCTGCAGTTCCTTGTAAGGCTGTTGCAGTGCATCATGTAGTATAACGTACCCTGTATGTTTTGCAAAAGCATTATGGCTAAACATAAGAAAAAGCTGTTGGACAACGACATCCGTCATCCTGCCAGTCAAGCCATTGAGAGACGAGCGGAGGAATCTCCAGTATTGATAAATGGGAGAAAGTAAAGCACCAACCCCCAGCTCCAGGATGCACGACAAAAACTTGAAATCTTGCCCAGTATATTTGTCTAATACTCGTCAGAAAGTGTCTCTCCACCTGATATAAGACATAGTAACTTCAGAAGTAACACTGCAGTGAGATATAGGGTCTTGGTTTTAGACAATGCATCATCTTGTTAAGTCAAAACATCTTATTTTGAGTTGTATCTCAGATGAAACTTATTTATTTTCACATATTTATTGGAAAATCGAAAATCGAAATATCCCTTCTTATTTCAAGAAATCTTACCAAGCAATTTTTCACTTGAAAACAA
>NC_047508.1:42040746-42063246 GCF_902827115.2 Pseudochaenichthys georgianus
TCCTTTATAGCATAACGTTAGCATTTTGCGACTAGATTTATGCTTCGACAATTCTAAAAGTAGGATAGACATGTGGATATTATCCGGCTGAATAAAACGTGATCCGTCTCTTAAATGTGTTTCAACACAGACCTTATTTCCAGATATGGAGAAATTGCATTGGTTTTTGACGAAGGAACCGGAAGAAGTTTACTTCCGGGTTTTAGGACGCGTCACTGCGGTTCTCTATATTAAGGTAGTTTAGGAACATTAACAAGGTTCATGCACACTTGACCACATGTATGGGGTCGTCATCGAAAATGTTTGCTTATGCTATTATTATTATTATTTGGTGTACATGGTGTCATCCATATAACATCATGGCAAGATGAGAGGAGGTTGCATCTAGATCAGGGGTGTCAAACTCAATTTCATCGCGGGCCACATTCGCATAACAGTTGCACTCAAAGGGCCGGTTGTAACTATATAAAAATACATATATAAATACATAATATATATATAAAATAATGTATTATATTACATTATTGCCTCTGAATTGGATTATTATCGGATAGGATAATAACTTAGTAATTAACTACGTCTGAAAGTCCAGGGTAAATAATTGCAAGTCTCTTCAGTGCGCATGTCACAAAACGAGATGCATTGTGGGACATGTAGTTTATGGGCAACCTGCTTCTGTAAAGTGGCATGTAGCCGTATAATAAACATATTATATTCTTTGCAAGCTCTTGCGGGGCCGCATAAAATGAAGTCGCGGGCCGGATTTGGCCCCCGGGCCTTGAGTTTGACACCCCTGATCTAGATCTTATATTTCAATATAACAGAGCTGTGTTTTGGTTGGTTTGCAATTCAAGTGTGTGAGGGTGAAACTGAACATCAACTATCAAGAGTGAAACATCTTCAAAAGTTTCTATTCAGAGGCGTTCAAGGGCGTGCGACGCAACGCTGTTCCAAAGTGACAAATACCGCAACGTAGTGCGAAGGCAAGACAGCGCCGTGTGAAAGCCTGATGTTAAAAAGTCAAAAAGCAGAAAGGCCAAGCAGCGTGAAGATTCCTTCGAAGGCTCTCCACTGCAGCACCGTTTGGAGATAAGCTGAGACAAAACAGGAGGAGCTGCTCACAGATAACAACCACATACTTCCTTCTCTTATCACACTGATTCTATCTGCACAGGGGCCGAGCAGAGTGAAGCACACGCTCACACACACTCACACGCGATGCCTTCAGTGTTTACTGATCTTTTGCCAAGTACACTGTCCTTCTTTTTAACGTTAAAGTGCACTGGCTGGGGGTTATAGGGGCTCATCTTCTGAAGGCTGTGTATTAGAGATGACTTCAAAATGCACTTCTTCGCTCAAGATGTAAGTGTTGCATTAGACAAGACAACAACGTTGAATCACGACGGTGTGATACAGATCAGAGACAATGACAACAAAGAACCAGGAAACACAACGTGTCGAGACGTCAACATGCAGGTGTGTCTCCTAGGTTACTAAAGAAGTTCCTGGTAATATTGTGTTTGAGCGATTTGGTGTTCTGATGCCGTCTGATGTTTGAAGAGAGACAGGGAACCATGGAATCTAGAAACAAAGCTAAAAGAAGGCCCTGACACACCGAGCCGATGTCTGGCGGTCGATGAGCGTCGTGTCGCCCTACTCAGATGTCCCGCACCGTCGTGTCTTTTCGGACGTCGATTCCACATGTCGAATCGGGAGGCTGCCGGCGAAAGAAATCACTCTGATTGGCTGTTCAGCGAAATTAATGCATGAGAAGCGAAACGGAAGTGAAGAAGGCACACACAGACTATTATTTTTCATGTTCCAGTACCGCACTAAACATGTTTTCGATAAGTCGTTATGCGAAACAGTCTGTGATGGACGAGAGTGAAAATGGAACGCACGCTATTTGTCGTTTGTATGTGTCACGCAGTCTGTCTTCCGGTTGTTGCCTCTTTTGAATGACGAATACACACTACCGCCGCCTGCTGGTACGGAGAGTTATTGCCACTCACGCATGCGCAGTGCGTACGTGCTACTTGGCCGTCGGCTGAAGTCGTGGCGGTTCCAATGCGACTGTTGGCCAAGACGCAGAGACGTGAGGCGACGCAACAATCGGGTCCGTTGGTTTGAAGGCGAGTTAACGCTGTTGACAGGAAGTTGTTGTTGCTATGGAAACAAGAAAAGTTTCACGGCGGGGGCGGAACTTGTCCGCGATAATAACACCCACCCAGCGCCACCCACCCATTTAGAGGGAAGACATGATTGGTCAATTGTACTGTCACATGACGTTTAGTTACTATCATTCTTGCCAACCCTCCCGATTTTCACTGCCCTCTCCCGGTTTCCTCCCGGGGTCATATTTCTCCTCCGCATTTCTCCCGATTTCTGACAAAATCAGATTTACTCAGGACTGTTTCCACTCTGACTTTAATACAGCTACACCATTGTTTGGTTTCCATGGTAGCGCGTCTCTTTAGCAGCGCGCGCAACTGAAAGTCTGAGAGGGTGAGGAAGATAGTCACAGAAAACAGAACAGGAATCGACAACTCGACCATCTGCTCGCTCCTCTCCTGTACACCTACAATAAGCAGGTTAATGTTAAGCTAATACAGCTCCGGCGATCCACTAGCACCCCCCCCCCGCGGTGGTTTTGGAAATACTCCCGTTTTCTGGGGTCTCAAGGTTGGCAAGTATGGTTGGGAAGTTCCTGGTAAAATTGTAGTAAACCTGAGGAACCAAATAATCCGGAAACAGAACTAGACGTGTCAAAGTTCATAGTTGTTGTTCCTTGAGTTTCCTGAAGAGGTTCCTGGTTCAATTGTGCTGGGAGATATAGGTCCTTCAAGACTTTAGGATGCCCACCTCTGTCAAATCATTCATCTCTCGGCGCCTGACAGCAAGAGTCGATATGCAAGCTATCGCTGCCAGTGAGCGCCTGATGGAGGGTCCTTAGTTTAAAGGACACTGAATGGGTAAGTAATCGTAAATAATCATCTACCAAACACCAACTGTCTGGAGTCAACACGGTGAGTGTATTAAAAACACGATAGCACATTGATAAGCACGACTTCAGATGAGAAACGGTCAATATTCTCTTCTCAAGAGAGATGGAAAGAGAAAAGTAGGACACTTCTGAGTGACTCATTTTAAAGCTCTATTCTCGCAGCCTTTCTACCTCAGAGACACAGTGAGAGCGCGTCTCTGCTGCCGTCTCCTCCACCATCCTCACACCTTTCACATGTTAATACAGGAACCATTAGCACCTCCATCACCTGAGGGACTGAGACACACACACACACACACACACACACACACACACACACACAGCTGCAGACACACAGGCGCGCATGTTTCCTGTGTTACGTAAATTCCTCTTGTGCGGCACACACTTACTTCCTGTGGTGTAATGGTTCGTGACTGATCTTAACATGTTCATATTTTCAAGGTTTCTTATGTCATGAGTAGATTTTTAAATGAAAAATAACACATAAGTATTTAATACGTTTCATGTTGTTTTTGTGTTTATAAAGTTATAATCAGAGGGAAAAAGTGCATTTATATTTCTGCTACTGCAGTATTTTTTTCATCCAGAATTTTCAATATTTGTTTATACTATTTTTAATACTAATTGTATTTTTAATTGTTAACTCTTTCCAACTTTCCCACAAGTATTTGTATTATATTGTTGAGAACACTGGTTTCTGTAACAAAAGGATTCTACCTACCTACCTACCTACCTACCTACCTACCTACCTACCTACCTACCTACCTACCTACCTACCTACCTACCTATCAGACGGGGCCTTAAAGCACGCTGGATGGAAAGGCTCATCATGTATTGTGTTTTATTAGTGATGAGACTCAGATCTGAAATGTATCTCCATCCAATAATGGATATTATATTATCGATATCCATCCATCGACCTACCTACCTACCCATCGACCGACCTACCTACCCATCGACCGACCTACCTACCCATCGACCTACCTACCTACCCATCGACCTACCTACCTACTCATCGACCTACCGACCTACCCATCGACCTACCTACCTACCTACCTACCTACCTACCTACCTACCGACCGACCTATCGACCGACCTACCTACCTACCTACCTACCTACCTACCTACCTACCTACCTACCTACCTACCTACCTATAGTATATCCATATATCTATATATCTATCTCAAAAATTGCACTTAAGATCAGTACTTGAGTTAATGCACTTTATTACTTTACATCACTCATTATGATGACGCATTGTCAGAGTAATATCGAAACTGATTCCCTTCAGCTGTTTCGTAACAGCCCCATACATATACACACACACACGCACATACACACGCATGCACACACACCCACACCCAGGCCTCAGCTCTGCGAGGACAATGGCGGCTCCACTCCATCACTCTGTCTGTGTGTTACAACAGACATGAAGGGGACTGTATGGAGGGCTCGGTCAGCTTGTGTGTGTGTGTGTGTGTGTGTGTGTGTGTGTGTGTGTGTGTGTGTGTGTGTGTGTGTGTGTGTGTGTGTGTGTGTGTGTGTGTGTGTGTGTGTGTGTGTGTGTGTGTGTGTGTGTGTGTGTGTGTGTGTGTGTGTGTGTGTGTGTGTGTGTGTGTGTGTGTGTGTGTGTGTGTGTGTGACACCCACAGAGAGGATTTCCCCTCCACTGGGTGTCCACTTCCCTCGGCTTTCTGTGCGTCTCTCCGCAGTCACTCGTACAGATACAAACATCTCTCTGGCGTGTTTAGCACTCAGCGTGTTATTGATATATCAGCGGAGATTGAACATGTTGTCATGACGCTAACCCCTATGAGGAAGTGACTCTATGCCTCTCACAGTGTTTACTGACGTCTGTATCTTCTATAGAGAATGTTGCCTTGCCAAATCTACCTTGCAAATTCATGTGTAGACTGAATGGAGCCAGCATCAGTTCTTATCCGCTTGGTCTACGGCCATCATTGCTTCGTGTTGTGCCGCAGTCAGTGTGTCGAAATAGAAATGGAAAAAAGCAGAATGGTTGGAAATGAGAAATAGAATCTCATCATCTGCATTCACGCTGATTTAAAGGACGATCACCACAAACATTAGCTGTTTTAGGCCAAAGTAGGCAAGGCAAGGGTATTTATATAGCACCTTTCAACACAAAGCAACTCAAACTGTTTTGTAAAAATAAAACACATTAAGAGCATAAAGAAATAGTGCAGCTCAAACACGTTATAAAATGACCTTTAAAAACAGTCATTAAAAAGCAAGGATATCAAATAAACACAAAATATGAATAACCCAGGTATAAAATACATGAATAAAACTGTCGCTTAAAGGTGGGGTAGGTAAGTTTGAGAAACCGGCTCGAGATACACTTTTTGTTGTATTCCATGGAATGCTCTGAACATCCCGATAGCAATGAATATCTGAAGTGCTTTGACAAAAAATCCATAAAGAAATATCATCTGTGGAAGCCGTGGCGCTGTAAAAAGCACGACCAATCATCTGAGCCGGCCCGGCTAAAGTAACTGGACGGCCTACCTGCCTGTCAGCCTTCCATCTGGGCACACACTTACCTCGTGCCCTCATTGGTCAAGTGCGCGTTCGTGTGAGTTGGAGGAGGGGCTCTGTGAGGAACGGCCCGTCCACACAGCGGCGTGCGTTGAAGCTTCCAACGCTTCTGCCCGTTCACTTTGAATGGGGTGACGTCACTTTTAGCAGAACTGCATTTTGGGAAGCGACGTGGAGCGTTGCTGGCTTCAAAAGTTGAGCCAATGAAATCCCGTTTATGCAAATCTGCCAGTACAAGCGCTAGCCAATCAAACCGCGTGTATGCTGGGAGAGACTACGCAGGTCATTTCCTCATATTCAAAAAAATGGAGGGAAAATTCATTATAGCGGTAGTGAATCACCCGGTGCTGTTTGATCAGTCTCTGTTCATCTACCGGGATACAAACCGGAGGAGCGAGGCTTGGAGGGAGGTGGCAGAGACAGGGGGTGAAACTGGTAGGTTTTCGCCTGTTTGGGGATTTTATATCCAGTTTACTTCGTTTTAACATTGCTATTGCTTTGAATGTCGGGGGCGGGAGATTCATGTGATTGGTTGTTGCTCGCAAAAAATCCCCAAGATTCAGACACGCCCACCGCCAAGCGTCAACGCACGTTGCGGTGTGGACGGGCCGGAAGTGGCAGATATTTCCCGGCTGTGTATTTTCAAATTCTAGCGCACTCGAGCTGGTTTCTCCAAAATGACCGACCCCACCTTTTTACGTTTTTTCAAAAACTTCAATGAATTTTTTTAGAATCCCTGAATCTGGATTTTAAACCAGTTATTTCGGTTAAATTCAGTGGCTAAAGTCAAATGTATACACTGACATGACCGACTGTACCTGCATTGCACATTTGATTCACATTACCTTGAGTTGCTTGACTTTTAAATAGAAGTACCTGATGCTCGATAAAGTGAGGTTTCTTTTTAATATATCCAACAGATTTTGTAATAACACATATTCCGGGGTTATCGCCAATTTCTTCCCACAACACCGTCAAATGGCACCCACCTCCATCTTATTATGGCAACAGCAGCGTATCTCCTGTTTCGGTCAGTGGGTTTTATTGAGAAACAGAGAGGGATGTTTACAATGTGAATATTGATATTTCGGAGTTACATAACATCATCATTGTGTCTGCAACCTTTGAGGAGCAAGATGAGTATTTCAAATCCGTGTTAGTGTTGTTTTTTCAGATCATCTGGAGGGCTTCAAAACTCAAATCAATCTGTTGCCAATTATCGTGATTTCGATGCTTGTTTGTGTTTCACTCAAATTGATGCAATTTCAAGCCATGCTGTCTTCGCACTGCGAGCATCAACGAGTTTGCATCATTGTGTTTTCCACAAGCAGGCAAAGGAACGTGTTTTGCTACTTTAAATTCCTTCTGTCCTACACTTTCGACTTCTGTGGTGTAGTGAAAACAGGAAGCGTCGGACTGAAGGTGTCCTTGGACAGCGGGTCTGCAAACAAACAAAACAGGAAGCACTGATGGGGAGGCGGGTGGAGAGAGTTTCACAACGTTGAGCTGGGAAACTGTGTGTGTCTCCAATGTGCTTTTGGTTGTATTTCCCATCACTCTCTATTTTAAGGAGACACAAAAACAAGAATGAAAGAAGAAGAGGGGTAAATACTGTCAGGGAGAAACAGAAGAGATACTATTGGATAACGATTTGTCTCGCTCACATCGATGTCTTATTTTTCTCTCTGCAAAACATTGCTCACATTCCTTCTCGGGACGCTCAGGAGAAAACAGGCGTGTTTCAATGTTTCAAACAGCTGTGTGGACATGTATGGACGTCACCCAGTGGACTGCTTGTGAAAGACTTTGGACGTGTACACAAAGTATATTCAATCCAAATATGTATATTTATCCATTCAAATGACCGACGTTCTACCATAGCCGCTTTCACACCAAGTACTTTGCCGTGCTTAGTGCCAGCACTAAGTTCCCCCATGGAACTAAGAGCCGATCGCGTTCACACCGGAATAAATCCCTGGGAGAGGATTAGGCAAATGAAGCCGCTGACGTCACTTCGTCTTCTTCTTCTTTGGGTTTAGTGGCAGGCCGCAAACCACTTCACGGAGTATACTGCCGCCCGAAGTCTCCGGCCGGAAGTCCCCGGAGTTGGGGAAGGCTTCAGTAGAAGCTGCTGGGACTGCCAGCAGCTTCTACTGAAGCCTTACGAGTAAATCGCCAGACCGCCGACACCTCCTCATCTCCACCGCTCCCATGTTTTATTTGTGTTGCCATAAGTTAGTCTCGCTCCGTTGGTGCGCTGGGCTAATGCTAATAATGCTAATGTGAGCAAATACAATGGCGGCTTCGCAAAACTTTTCAGAGTTTTACGGGGCGTGGTTTGCAATTCGCCCAGCCAATCAGAAATTGGTAATTTTTTCTCCCCAGGAAAGTCCCACCTCTCTAGCAGGGACTGAAAAGGGGGTAAAAGTTCTCTGAACTAAGTTCTCTTTTTGGTGTGAACGCAAAATTCCAGCCACTAACGGAACAAAACGGGAAAAGTACGGGTAAAAGTACTCCGGTGTGAAAGCGGCTCATGATATCTGTTTCAATAGTTACTCCATCACTTTATTTTAACATTTTTGTATTGTTATTTTAATTTGTATTGTACTTTTTACCTTGTGGTGCTATACACGCCTGAATTGCCCCATGGGGAACAATAAAGTTCCATCTTATCGTATCTTATATTCCAAATATGGATTTAAATATTGACTTAAATCCACTGTAAGAAGGACCTGTGCCACTGACAATTCTGAACATGTATAATCCAATAATGCCACAGTATATTTAAGTTACATATCCTGTAACCTGGGCACGTCTCCCTGTTGTCTCAACGCGTGTGGGATCATTTACATTCCCACAGCTTAATTTGCATCAGTTTGAAAACATTATCATATCCTTGTCACCGGTGTATTGCTTTGGGACTGGTAATTGTTCTGACTCACTAATTAATTGCCAATGGTTTTCACATTGGAAGCCGTCAAGTTGCTCAAAGGGTATATTTGTCTAGGAAGTATTCAATATCATTAAGAGTACAACTATCAAAACTAATACTTGTACGCCAATGTCTATTAGCATATGTCAATAAGTGGGAGGAATAGGCAGTGTATCGACACAACCCACTACTCAAAGAGGTTGTCGTGTCCTCCTAATATCTATTGTTTATCCACACAGTGTCTGTCAAGTCAAAGTCAACTTTATTGTCAATCTCAAAATATGTTTGTACACACAGCAAGATCGAAATATTGTTTCCCACCGTCCCGAGGCATAACAATTACACATTAAAATGCAAGATAACTCAATAGTCTTCCTTGTAAACTAGTTTCCATCTACATCTACACTTCAGTCCCATGGCAATACTTATGTTGTTGTGTAATGTTTTTATCATTTCTATGCTATGACGTGTGTATTTTTGTTTTTGTCTTTGCCTTTGTTTGCTTTGGACATCCCTTTGAGGCATTTCTTATGATTTGGGGCTACAATACATTTTGATTTCATTTGAATGCCTGTCCCTGAGTGTGGCTCTTCTGAAGAGAGGATGTCAGGAGAAAATACAGGATACGGGGACGCAGTCAATCTAAGGCTTTATGTATCTATATTCATGTAGTACCAATAGATGAAAAGGGTGTAGTTTTGTTGGGCTATGACATAATTAGAATTACAAATGTCCTGATGCTAGTGTTTATTTTCATGTTTCTTTAGAATAATAGTCAGAAAGTAACAATGATTTGGGACTATAATACATTTTGATTTGATTTGTCCGTAGCTTCCTGTGGTCACGCTTCTATCAGCAGACTGTCTTTGAAAACAACTCGATATGACAGTCAACAGCTGCTACTTAGACAACACATGCGGATTCAGACGGGTGTGTCCACTCCTTGAGTCCTCGGCCAACACAAAGGGTGATTGTGAATCCAAACGGCAGCATAAACAGAGTAACAGCGTCGTCATCGGACCGCCACAACAATGTGATGTCATTTAATTCGTCTTCCTGAGAAGCATCCAGGAAAAGTTAAACACAGGCCCTGGAGTTTAATGGCATGGTTCCTCCCGGTGTTTTTCTAATTACTACGCATGAGGCTTTATGACTTCCTGTTTGTATTGTATGACTACGGTTCGGAGGAAAACAAGAGGTTATGAGGTCAAACATGTCTCTTTATATACCTGTGGGTTATGTCGCGGGAGCAATGAAAGAGCCGCATGGGAGATGAAGTTGGTAATGCTAAAAGAATGGTGGCTTTTTTAAAATCTTTGTCCAAATGTTACTCTCCAGTACAGACCAGTAACTCAGAATGTAGACAGAAGAAAGAAACTACGTAACATGTGCGCTTTTATTGGCTAGCGCTCCAACACATTGTACGTGATAGGCTAAGGGGCGGGACATCTCTAAGCGGTTGACCAATCACAACAGAGCCGGCCAGCTAACCAATCAGAGCAGACTGGGCTCTGGTTTCAGACAGAGGGTGAAAAGAGGTGCTACAGCACAGGCAGTATGAGAAAGATAAAGAGCTTTTTGAACATTAAAGCATGGAGACATGTTGAGACACTACATTGGATGTAGAAGTGTCAGAATCAATATAGATTGTTCTGTGTTAGAGTAAATTCAGATGGAACATAGCAAAAAAATGTAAATTCCTGTCTCTGCCTAAAGAAAACCCATTACTTATAGTGAAGACCAACCTTGAATGATGGGTTAGTAGCCTAAAAGCTTTAGTAATCCAAAGTATAACATATAATAAGTACCCCGTTTTAAGATTGAGGCAAAACAAGTGACATTTGACCTTTTTAGAGAGGTTTATGAAAATAAAGTCCAGGCGGAATAAGCTTTGGGCACATTTGGTTCCATCAGTGCCATTTGACCTTTTTCAGGTATAAAAATCATTGTATTACATTGAATCAACATCCAAGTCACTACTGTCCGGATCCAGGTCTGGCTGGAGGAGATCTTCATCATCCGACGAAGAGTCATCTGGTATGATCATAGCTATCGTCAGCTAGCATCTCTAGCTCCTGCTCGGTGGTGAAGCTCTCCCTTCTGGCTGCGTAATGCCTAATGGAGCCGGAGCGGGCGTAGTTTATACTACGCAGGATCATATCTTTGGAACCCATTGGTCGATTTGGGTGATTGACACCTTTTCTGAACCGTTAGTGCCAATAGAATCGAGTGACAGTTAGTAAGTCCCGCTAAACACTTACGTCAAGTAGAGAGAGGTTTGCGTAAACTGCACGTGAAACAGCATTAGCTCCGGACTGCGAAACTTTATACCTACTCTGCTGCCATGAATGTAATGATAGATTATCAGGAACAATTCTAAAGTGACTAAGAGACATTGGATTAACCTTAAGCAGCGTTTTTATTCCCTTGAACAGGAGCTTTGATCACAAAACAGCAACGGTAAGACATAATTATTGTTATGGTTTTGAAAACTGTTGTTTTTTTTCTTCTCTGTTCTGGCTGCTAGCTCAGTGAGTTTGTGTCCTACAGTGATGATACTTATAACAAAATAATCTGTAGAGTATCAGCTTTCAGATGATATGTAGCTTGTGCAGAAAACATTAAGTTTTAAAGGTCGTTTTTGCTAGTTAGCACCGGAAGTAGCATCTGCCCGTTTTAGCTAAGGGCTAATGCTAACGCTTCTTGTGAGACTTTTGTTTTGTTTCGGTAAAAACGGTTCGTATTGTCAGTTATCTGAGATTCTTCTCGTTAATCTGGTATAATACATTAATAGGTTTTTAAATATTAAGATGCCCTGAGACACAGTGTCATGAAAAAAAAAAATAGGGCTTAACAGGTTAAGGAATCAAAGCTTGTGAACACCTGGATTTGTTTTTAAGACAGTCAGTAACATTTGTATTGAATACATTGGAAATGAAAAACTGCAAATTCGCTGCTACGTCTACGTCCAGCTCAAACTAACATCTAGAGGTAATTATATCAGGACAAAGGTGCCTGTATTGAGACTCTTAACAAAAGACAACAATCTCCGCGTGATTGCAGATGATGAAGTCTGAGTTTGTGGCATTCCTCCCTCAGACCTTCAGAACAGCAATCTCGCCTCCTTACAGACGCCAACCACACTTCAGGAAATGAGTCGAGACGCACAAGTTCAGACATGCACCCCTCACTCCCTGACAGCTGTTTCAGACCCACACACACACACACACATATTCTCGCATGGTCTGGAGCTTCCCATGCAAAATATGGCTGAGGAATGGGAGGAATGTGGTAAACACTGGGAAAGGAAGGAGGCCCTGAAGCATCGTGGGTAATGACCCCCCAGAGGAGGGATGATGGGATGGTGAGCAGGATGAGGGCCATTACGTGGTTGTTTGTTGCTGATTTGCTGCTTGTTGTGTGACCTTAAGTGAGGAGGCCCCTGTAATTAGGCCACTGTCGCAATTATTACTATGAGCATCTGGTTAGTGGGATAAACCAGAGGTAGAAGACATGCCTGAGTGCACTTGGAGGTGAATGTGCTATATGATTTTTAAATGATGTGAAAGTCTCCTCAAATACATTTATGAAGCGTTATGTTGCGTCAAAATACCAACAAGCCACTCCAATGTTTTTGGTTTCAAAAGACATTTGCAGCAAAGTTAAATAATAATAAAAGATTGACTTTTATTAATCCCTCGTGGGGAAATTGTTTCTCTGCATTTGTCCCATCCTAGTGTTAGGAGCAGTGTGCAGCCATTTTGAACGGCGCCCGGGGAGCCGTGTGGGGAACGGTACCTTGCTCAGGGACACCTCGGTAGCGCTTGGTCTTGCCGGGACTTGAACTGGTGACCTTCCAGTTGCCAAGTCCCTATCGACTTCGCCACCACCGCCCTAAACAAGTGATTATTTGGAAATAGGTGCTCAAACCTAAAACTTTAGGACGTTAACTACACTACTGGAAGTCTTTAACTTGCTATTGAGTCTATAAACGTATGTTTACGATGTTTACTAAGGTATTAAATCAAGTGAGAATAATTGTATCATAGACCTCTATACACCTAAACACATTCTCACTCCCAACTCGTCCAATAGTGACGTTATGTCAGGATCCCTTGGCGTCACTATCAAACCCAGGGGGGGGGGGCTTTCGCGTCGATTTCCAACTATCAGGGAGTCCCATCGACTTGAGCTCCCTGAACGTTGGTAATAGACGAGTTGGGATCGCGGAGAAAAGCTTTTATTTATATCGAACCTTTCTCTTCCTCAATATCAAGCCACACTTATTGAGTTTACTTCTTTATTTTAATGTATAATGTCGGACTTTTGTTGCCGTCAGTTAGGGGCAGAGTCGGGGCTCAGAATACTGACATCTGTATTGTTTCATCATTTTTTCCTTCTAATTTTTATTCTTTTCTAAACCACACTGTTATTTACTCAACAATAACACACAAGTATCCGTGTGTTTATTTATTTGTGTGTGTTACAACACGTTTTCTCTCCACAAAATCTATGGCGTCTGCTCTATACATCAACACAAGAAGTGACTTGACCTCCTTACCCCCCACAATATGTGGCGTAGCGGTGGGCCACCCAGGCTGACACACACACACACACACACACACACACACACACACACACACACACACACACACACACACACACACACACACACACACACACACACACACACACACACACACACACACACACACACACACACACACACACACACACACACACACACACACACACACACACACACACACACACACACACACACACACACGGTCTCCATTGTTAATCTGTCTGGAGTCGGTCCCGGAGAGAAGGCCTGGCTCCAATCCATCCCCTTTGGAACAATTAGCACAAGAGACGACCTTTGACCCAGTGAGCGGCAGGGAAAGAGAAATGAGCTTCAAGGAACTCAAAGCCAGCAGTCTTACACGCTCCTAAAGATAAACAATAACTTAGGGGTTTTAAAAAGAGTGCTTCATGTGCTTCAGCTAAGAGGATGTGGTCTCCGCTTATCTGTTCCAAAGCTGAGATCAAAGGCGAAATGGTAATCCAACGTTCGGAGTTAGAGCAGTTTAGCTTTGGAATAGCATATCTGAGGAAACCTTGTTTGAACAAACACATTTCTATAAGCTGTCAGTTTAACCTGTTCTTCAGAGTCTTGTGGTAGAATTGGTACTTTGTTAGTTGGAAGATCATCAATCTCCTGGTGGCTAAATTGGCTTTGGCACATATGGTATTAGTGTAGTGTAACCACACACAATGCACAGGGTTCAAATGTTGTCCTGAAACTCAATTGTACGGTTTTGTGTTGTTTTTAGTGTGTTTTAATTGTTATATTCCCCAAAACCTTTTCTTAACATTGATAAAAACAGGTCTAAACGATACAAAATTGGAATACAACTAACGTATTATTATGTCACCTGACCACAACAAATCCTTGCTTTGTGTTTCTTTAGCTCAGAGGTGTCAAACTCAATTTCATCACGGGCCACAACAGCATTATGGTTGTAACTTTAAGACTATATAAAAATACATATATAAATATATCATATATATAAAATAATGTATTATATATTACATCTGCATTGGATTATCATCGGATAGGGTAATAATTTAACTTCATAATTAACTACGTCTGAAAGCAGAAGTCTAGGGCAAATAATTGCAAGTCTCTTCAGTGCGTATGTCCCAAAATGATATAAAAAGAAAAGCCAAATTCTGGAGAAATGCATATTTTGAAGAAAAAAAGGCAAATTCTGAGAAAAAAGTCATATTTGAGATGCATTGTGGGACATGTAGTTTATGGGCAATGTGCTTCTGTAGCATGTAACCGTATAATAAACATATTATATTCTTTGCAAGCTCTTGTGGGGCCACATAAAATGAAGTCGCGGGCCGAATGTGGCCCCCGGGCCTTGAGTTTGACACCCCTGCTTTAGCTCATCGAGAGCTGCAGTACAGACACGTTGGGTTTAAATCCACACATTTCCCTTTATGCACTCCAGCAGCTTTGACGGTGACACACCACCACACGGAGCAGGCTGGCGTACACTCAGAGTCAGCAGCCGTTACCCTAATGCCCGAAACGCAGCGCTTTCCACTGTCACCGCTCGGCAAGCTGGGCCACCAACTGCCACCACACTGAGCCATATCAGCCAGGCACGTGCAGCCTCACACACACATTCACACACACACAAGTCTGTGTACAGTCCAATAAAATCAACCGCCGCGTCATTATCAGTACGTAAATTGAGGTGCACTCAAGGATTCATTCCACTCTATAAACGGCCCCCTTTATAGTTATGCATGCGTCATATTCACCAGTCGAAGGTCACACGTGGATTCCCCTCCGTTCACACATCTTCTAACAAA
This sequence comes from Pseudochaenichthys georgianus, assembly GCF_902827115.2. Classification (NCBI taxonomy): domain Eukaryota; kingdom Metazoa; phylum Chordata; class Actinopteri; order Perciformes; family Channichthyidae; genus Pseudochaenichthys; species Pseudochaenichthys georgianus. The sequence goes on from NC_047508.1 coordinate 42,055,633, forward strand.
CGCATATTTCCATTCCCACCGTGGTTGAACAGCCAAACCCCGAACCCTCAGCATTTGTGCAGAATTTCCCCCTCTAACCTTTTACCAGTTATATGAGATTCAAGGCGGTAGTGCTGGCAAACCCTCAAGACACTTGTATTAGCCTACTGTGCTGTGATTGGTTCTGCTCCTTCCTACATCCAGGACATGGTGAAATCATTCTCTCCAACATGGATGGGGCTGCACGATTTTGGGAAAAAAAGTAATTGCGATTTTTCTGACAAATATTGCGATTCGAATTGCGATATTTATTTGTAAGCGACCCAACGGAAGTTTATTGTAAAATGCGGCCATATCTCCGGCTAGGAAGGTCGCATCAACGTACTCCCGTCTCTAGCATCCCTGCAGCCCGAGCTACGAGTGAAATAACTAAACTTACATGAAACTTCCGTTGGGTTTCTTTAAAGTCGAGCTTCAGTTTAAGATTCAGCCTGTAATAGAAACACGTGATGGAGCATTACTAACCTGACTCAGATGCTTTCACCAAACCATCGAGGAAAGCTCCATTGGAAGCCATTTTGAAAGGGTAGGCACTTTCAAGAATACTTGGCAGGTGATTGGATCAATCTGTCTATCACCTTCTATCATGGGCCACTTCTGATTGGTTAACAATGGCTGGTACATGTGGAGCACAGCACTTCTGATTGGTGTGGATGACTGTGACACAAAAAATTGTAAAAAAAAAAAAATTAAAAAAAAAGTCGCAGGCTTTGCGATTTGATAATCGCATCATTTAAAATCGCGATTTCAATTTAAAATCGATTAATCGTTCAGCCCTAAACATGTACATTACGCGCTGCATCGGCCAATCAGCTCGCTACCCCCTCATTCGAAGTGGGACCCCTGTATAAAAACATGCCATCTTGGCTCCAGAATGGTACAATGAGCTCCCCGTAGGTATCAGGGCCGCAGAAAGTCTTTATCGCAGACTGAACACACGTATGTTTCAAAACCATGGCCATTACACACACACACAAAGCAACCCAGTCTCACGGCATTTCGTGTAATAGTTACAAAATTAATTTAATCTATTGATTCGTGTTCACCAGCACGATTTCCCCATTTTTTTCGTGTCACACAGAACGATTTCAAAAGCAATGTATTTCTATTGGAAGACCGGAAGCGGTGTGGTTCATAAAAACATGTTCTTACTCAATATCAAGCCACGATTTTTGTTTTTATTTTAAATTGTATAATGTCGGACTTTTTTTGCCGTCCGCGAGGAAAATAAATGGCTCAGAGCCTCAGAATACTGAAAACTGTATTTTTTCAAATCTTTTTTTCCTTCTAATTTGTTATTATTTACATTGCTTTTAAAATCGTTCTGTGGTGCACACGAATCAATAGATTAATGTTGTGACTATAACTAGAGACTTGATTTGGCACCATTGGCAATTAACGAGTGAGACTTTAACATTGACTTTAATTACATGTATTATGTCAACAGATTCCACATAACTGTATTAGGTTAGATGCAATCAATAATATTAAGTTGAACCAAATATTGTTTATTTAAACTTAATAGTATTGCTTTCAACTAAACTAATTCAGTGATGTGAAATCTGTTGACATAATACATTTCAGTGTACGTTTTAGCTCATTTGAAAATAATGCACTAGCACTTACAATGGTTTGGCTTATTTGAAGCAATTGTACTTGCAGGTTTCTTGGTGTTCTGAATATGTTCATTGTAAGTTGAATAAAAGCATCAACTAAACATAAAGTGATGTTATGTGTTGCCACAACGCCCTGGCTCCTTTATCCCCCCTGCCTGCGTAGGGCCAGCTGCCTGATGTCTCTGCATCGTCTTAAAGGATCTCCCTGCTGCTAATGCCTCTTAAGCACAAAGCCCTTCAGCCAGGGAAGTTCCTCGCTAAATATCAAACGTCACCAACTCCATTACATCAGGGTGCCAGCACAGGAGGGGTGAGAGTTGCTGTACCACGGTCACATATGTCTTAGTACGGGTTCTATGAGGGGAGAAAGTGAAGCAGGGCAGATGGGATGCTGAGGATGACGGTTTCAACTTGTTGTATAAGGGAAACAGAGATGCGTAAGAATGCTTCCCCTGTTTTTAATTAGTTAAAGGTCCCATGTCATGCTTTTCCGGATATCACCCGTCCCCTTGTGTGTTGTGAAGGAGTCACAAACCCTCAAAGTACACCATGTAAGGAGTAAAACTCTAACACAGAGAAGACCTGTCAAGGCTTTGGGCCCTTAAATCGATCTGTTGTTTTGTCTGTCTGACCTTTGTTTGTTTTGTTTTGTTTGTGCTTGCCCTATTCCTGTAAAGCGACCTTGGGTCCCTTGAAAGGTGCTATAGAAATATCAGTTATTATTATTATTATTATTATTATGCTGCCTCAGAACGCCTCGTTGGACATTTCTCATTCTCCATTGTTTGCTTCCTGGGTTCTGTGACGTGTGAAAACCCGAATCAACAACAAATGACCGGATTGGCCCAAATGGACCAATCCGCGGAGCCCCTCACTCACCAGGATCCCTTGGCTAACTTACAGGGAGTCCCATTGACTTGCATAGAGCTCCCTGGCTGGTAACAGACGAGTTGGGATGGCGGAGAAATGCTCTCCCATTCTCACAGCGTAATAAACCTTCTTCTTTCTCAATATCAAGCCACACTTATTGTTTTCACTTCGGCTGTGAGTGTGTGTGTGTGTGTGCTCAGGATGAGTTTAGCTTGTTCTCGCTGTATCGCCGACCCGGAAATCTGTCCGCTCTTCGCAGAAACGAGCCTCGCAACGAGCCTCGCAACGTCCCGACCAATCAGAGCACACTGGACTCGCAGGAGCTCCAACAAGCCGTTTAGGACAGAGAGAGTGAATACTCAGACTACACAGAGATGCTGTGAGAAACCAATGTGAGTTTGGAACATTGATCAATGTAAATCTATTCTAGTCGACCTCAACGATGGAATTATGATCTGTAGAAATGGCCATGACATGGGACCTTTAAGTTGACTGGCGAGATGTCAAAGTGTAAACATATTACACATTTCTGTGCCGTAACATTTCTACAGGTAAAAGAAAATTGGTTTAAAGGCCAACGATTAATATTCTTGTATTTTTTCATTTTTAATGACTGTTTTTAAATGTGAAGTTATAATGTGTTTCAACGGCACTGTTTCTTAATGCTCTTAATGCATTTCATTTTTGTAAAGCACTTTGAATTGCCTTGTGTTGACAGGTGCTATATAAATAAAATGGCCTTGCCTCATGGACACGGACACAGAAGGAAAACAGTTTAGAAAATGTTAAATTGAAACAACTTAGGGTTGCCTTATAAGACCTTTGTTTTGATGTCGTATCCTTGTCAAATTATAACCAATGCCAATGCGCCCATTAAAAGCCTACATTTTGATCAACATCAAACCCTGTTCGAACACTTGGAAGCCAGCTAATGTCAATACAATTAGGTGTTCTCTTCTCCTGTACATGACTGGTTCTGCTCTCTGTTCCTGCTTAGATGAAGCTTTTAGTTTGCTGATAGAAGGCACGTATCACAGTGGAAAAGCACACGTGTAAATAATGACTTTAATAATGTCTGAATACTATTTAATAACACCTGTGATTAACGCTTATTATCCATTAAGTGCCACAATAAAAGAGTGCTACATTTTCTTTCTTATAGTTACGTTATCTCACCAACGTATTCACTTATCTCCACCACTGAGTGAGTGACGTTAGTCTCAAGATAACGTGTTGGGCGTGTTACTCACAGTGCCTCCCGCCCATCGAAACTGATTTGCTTATCGTTATTATTCCGACTGTTTACGTGCCTCAAGTGAACAGAACGTTCTGTGTCTCGCTTAAAAGTGCTGAGTCTTTCGTGTTTATGTGAGAAACTCACTTCCTGCCTTCCTGGCGCCTGATCACGACTTAGCCACAACACAGGCCTCCTTTCCCATTTCCCATCTCTGTTCGGGAAGAGCGACTGTGAGGTCGCGAGGTCGCTGCCTGTTTAGCAGAGAGACAGTCCGTGGTAAAACAGCAAGGCTTTCTGGGTAAAGACGGGACAGGAGGAACTAGATCAGGGGATGACAATTTAAATTGAGTTTGACACCCCTGCCCCAGATAGTCTTAAGGCGAGACACCCCAGGTGAATAGGGTACTTTTTTACTTAAAGGCATCAGCTAGAAATGTCTCCAGTTAATTACTTACACTAAGGCAATTGTCTTTTGTATTACAAGTTTTCTGAAATAGCATGTTTAAATATGCAAATGAACCATTACCTCATTAAATATGCGCATATTTTAACACATTTCAGGAATCGAAATTACAAATAACTGGAAACTGGAAACTGTACTTAAGGCCCAGTCTAATCCTCTTGGCATTGTACTCCTTGGTTAGAGACACAACACAAGTCTGTATTTAAGTTACATGTTTTTTCTGTTATGACTGTTGTTGTGGATTCAAAATGCTTCGTACCGAGGATATGAAAATCCTGATGTGTTATCAACGACGATAGAGACAGAGGTTATGCAACTGAAACTCAAAATGCATTTCTGAAAACCCAGAAAAAGCTGGAGAGCTCAGTGAGTTCATGTAGGACGAATGAGCCAAATGAAAATAAGAATGTGTGGTAATCAAATCTCCATGTGGATGACCGGTGAAGGAATACGGTTGTCTTGGGATTTAGAGAGGAAGAGACTTTGGTTTGGTCACGGTATTGATGGCTTTCCAAACGGGTGGAATCCGCTGATTGATCTCTGGTCCGCCGGGACCTCTTTGATGTGAAGAACAAAGGGCTCTCATTGGGTTACACAGGTCAGGATTGATGATGCGTGAAATCAAGGCCTCAGAGGACGAAAACGGGAGAAGACACTCTCGTCGCCACATGGGAAGATCCCGCTTTCGCCAGAGCATGGCTTCACGGAAAAGCCCTTTGTGATAGGGCTGCTCAAGGAATCGCATTGTAATCGCGATTACGATTATGGCTTGCAACGATTACGAAAACAACGTAATCGAAATTAAACGATTATTTTTTTATTATTGGTTATTGAATTATACTTAAAGTTCAGGGTAATCAACTGTTAAAAACACTGTTCACATTTTTTTCTGTTCAGAATTATTCACCCAAATAATCGAGATTATGATTTTTGCCGTAATGGAGCAGCCCTACTTTGTGAACAGTTTGTATCTGCAAAGACCGGCCAACCATCAGATAAAACTTCAAAGAAGGACTCCAGGTTCAGGGTGTCCTGTCTCTGGCGCACCAAGGTGCTCGGGCGTTCACTTCTTAAACAAATAAAAATTCCTGTTTATCTTTTCGGGAAGAAGATAGGAGCCATTTGGGACAGAGAGGGCCGACTCATCGGAGCCCTTTGGCTGCCCCTCTCGCTTTCCCTCGTCTGTCATCTCCTTCCTCTCGTTCCTCCCTTTCTCCAGTCTGGGGAGAGACATGCTGACAGATGGACATCCGGGAGGGTGGAAGGAGCGCAGAGGAGAGCGAGAGGAGGGCAAGAAGGATGGACCTGAATAGAAAGAAAGATAGGGAACAACAGCTTGCCGGATACACGGTTTTCTCCTTGCACGTTAAAGAGAGAAGTCTGTATCGGAGGATGGAGGGATGATGAAAAGGTGGAAGGAGGAGGAGAGGGAGGAGGGGGAGAGTGTGGGGTTGAGTTCGCCAACACCTGGTGGGGATTATAGGGAGCGAGGGGGGAGTTGGGGGGGGGGGGGGGTCTGTGTTGTGTTCTTGGGGTGAGACTTGTCCTTGGCAGGCTGCTAGATTAGAGGCTCGGAGTGGATGTTGAGGAAGTCGGGCTTTTCCAAAACACTCGCGCACCCCGGCCCCGCAAGAGCTTGCAAAAGAATATAATAATAACGTTTATTATACGGTTACAGAAGCACGTTGCCCATAAACTACATGTCCCACAATGCATCTCGTTTTGTGACATGCGCACTGAAGAGACTTGCAATTATTTGCCCTGGACTTCTGCTTTCAGACGTAGTTAATTACTAAGTTATTATCCTATCCGACAATGATCCAATTCAGAGGCAATAATGTAATATAATACATTATTTTATATATATATTATATATTTATATAGTTACGGCCCTTTGAGTGCAACCTTTATGCGAATGTGGCCCGCGAGGAAATTGAGTTTGACACCCCTGCGTTACACAAAGAGGTAAATGGTGCCTTTGCTGGGGACTCTTCCAAGTCTTTTCTAAATGTTGGTGACTTGCTGCGTGCTGCAAAGGAAGGGAAAGATCTATTGGTGTTTGACTGCATGGAGTAGAAACAGTAGAATGAAAGAAGTGGGTCGAGTCCTCTCAATCCAATCAGTGAAGAAGATGGAGCCTTAAGAGAAGGTGACATAAACAAGAACTAGTTCAAATTGGAAAGGTGTCCTGTTTCAAAAAGAAAATACAAACATGTCACGTTCTTCTGCTGAGCTTCCCAGCTGGGGGGTTCGGGTCTCTGAGCCACAGTTTAAAGGAAATGTGGATTATTGGGCTTTCATATTTGTAATATTCTTTATCTTGCAATTCATTTATTTGGTTACTTTCTGACTATTATTTTTTCTTTTTACTTTTTTTGTATTGAGTCAGGCACAATGAGTTTACATTTATACAGTCAATATTTAATTTAATAACTAACTAAATAAATAAGATAAATACCTGTATAGGTAAAAGTAAAGTAATATAGAAGATAATATTAAAAGAAAATGTATAGATAAGGGAATAAAGAATAGTAACAGTAATACTTGTACCCATATACTCATATGTATACCCACATGTACATACATACACGTACCTACCTACATACATACATGTATACAAAGACAGAACAAATAAATAAAAATAAATAAATAAAAAATTAATATAAAAAGAGACACAAGAAAAAACAAAAACAAAGGAAAAACTGACTGACTTACTATTATTTTAAAGAAACATGAAAGTAAACACTAATATCAGGACATGTGTAATTCTAATTATGTCATAGCCCAACTAAACTACACCCTTGGTCCTGTATGAATATAAATACATAAAGCCGTGGATTGACAGCATCTCCAAATCCTGTATTTTCTTTAAAAAGGCGCCAATAAACGTGTTAAAGTGTTTTCTCCTGACACTCAGGGACAGGCGTTCAAATCCAATCAGATCAGATCAGAATGTATTATAGCCCCAAATCACAAGAAATGCCTCAAATGGCTACAAAGCAAACAATCAATCAATCAATGTTTATTTATATAGCCCAATATCACACATGTTACATTTGTCTCAGTGGTCTTCACAGTGTGTACAGAATATCAGTATGACAATACGACACCCTCTGTCCTTAGACCCTCTGTCCTTAGACCCTCTGTCCTTAGACCCTCTGTCCTCAGACCCTCTGTCCTCAGACCCTCTGTCCTTAGACCCTCACATTGTACAAGGAAACACTTCCGGAGAAAACCCACAGTTTAAAGGGAACATGGAGAAACCTCAGGGAGAGCAGCAGAGGAGGGATCCCTCTCCCAGGACGGACAGACGTGCAATAGATGCCGTGTGTACATCGAAGAGATAATACAACATAATACCAACAAAAGCAAAGAGAAAAACTAAATAC